>NW_026604524.1:0-25653 GCF_024763615.1 Phlebotomus papatasi
TTTTTCGAAAAATCGAAGATCCGCTCTAAAAACCGGAATTCTCAATATTTCTGGGTGAAAATCACTTAGAATACTTGAAATGGTTCTACTAATTGATTTTCATTGCGGAATTTGCAAAATCTCGAAAAGAAATTTTTTGACCAAAAAAATCGATAGGCTAAGCTCTTACAGTTTTTTCGAAAAATCGAAGATCCGCTCTAAAAACCGGAATTCTCAATATTTCTGGGTGAAAATCACTAAGAATACTTGAAATGGTTCTACTAATTGATTTTCATTGCGGAATTTGCAAAATCTCGAAAAGAAATTTTTTGACCAAAAAAATCGATAGGCTAAGCTCTTACAGTTTTTTCGAAAAATCGAAGATCCGCTCTAAAAACCGGAATTCTCAATATTTCTGGGTGAAAATCACTAAGAATACTTGAAATGGTTCTACTAATTGATTTTCATTGCGGAATTTGCAAAATCTCGAAAAGAAATTTTTTGACCAAAAAAATCGATAGGCTAACCCCTTACAGTTTTTTCGAAAAATCGAAGATCCGCTCTAAAAACCGGAATTCTCAATATTTCTGGGTGAAAATCACTAAGAATACTTGAAATGGTTCTACTAATTGATTTTCATTGCGGAATTTGCAAAATCTCGAAAAGAAATTTTTTGACCAAAAAAATCGATAGGCTAACCCCTTACAGTTTTTTCGAAAAATCGAAGATCCGCTCTAAAAACCGGAATTCTCAATATTTCTGGGTGAAAATCACTAAGAATACTTGAAATGGTTCTACTAATTGATTTTCATTGCGGAATTTGCAAAATCTCGAAAAGAAATTTTTTGACCAAAAAAATCGATAGGCTAACCCCTTACAGTTTTTTCAAAAAATCGAAGATCCGCTCTAAAAACCGGAATTCTCAATATTTCTGGGTGAAAATCACTTAGAATACTTGAAATGGTTCTACTAATTGATTTTCATTGCGGAATTTGCAAAATCTCGAAAAGAAATTTTTTGACCAAAAAAATCGATAGGCTAACCCCTTACAGTTTTTTCGAAAAATCGAAGATCCGCTCTAAAAACCGGAATTCTCAATATTTCTGGGTGAAAATCACTAAGAATACTTGAAATGGTTCTACTAATTGATTTTCATTGCGGAATTTGCAAAATCTCGAAAAGAAATTTTTTGACCAAAAAAATCGATAGGCTAACCCCTTACAGTTTTTTCGAAAAATCGAAGATCCGCTCTAAAAACCGGAATTCTCAATATTTCTGGGTGAAAATCACTAAGAATACTTGAAATGGTTCTACTAATTGATTTTCATTGCGGAATTTGCAAAATCTCGAAAAGAAATTTTTTGACCAAAAAAATCGATAGGCTAACCTCTTACAGTTTTTTCGAAAAATCGAAGATCCGCTCTAAAAACCGGAATTCTCAATATTTCTGGGTGAAAATCACTAAGAATACTTGAAATGGTTCTACTAATTGATTTTCATTGCGGAATTTGCAAAATCTCGAAAAGAAATTTTTTGACCAAAAAAATCGATAGGCTAACCTCTTACAGTTTTTTCGAAAAATCGAAGATCCGCTCTAAAAACCGGAATTCTCAATATTTCTGGGTGAAAATCACTAAGAATACTTGAAATGGTTCTACTAATTGATTTTCATTGCGGAATTTGCAAAATCTCGAAAAGAAATTTTTTGACCAAAAAAATCGATAGGCTAACCCCTTACAGTTTTTTCGAAAAATCGAAGATCCGCTCTAAAAACCGGAATTCTCAATATTTCTGGGTGAAAATCACTAAGAATACTTGAAATGGTTCTACTAATTGATTTTCATTGCGGAATTTGCAAAATCTCGAAAAGAAATTTTTTGACCAAAAAAATCGATAGGCTAACCCCTTACAGTTTTTTCGAAAAATCGAAGATCCGCTCTAAAAACCGGAATTCTCAATATTTCTGGGTGAAAATCACTAAGAATACTTGAAATGGTTCTACTAATTGATTTTCATTGCGGAATTTGCAAAATCTCGAAAAGAAATTTTTTGACCAAAAAAATCGATAGGCTAACCCCTTACAGTTTTTTCGAAAAATCGAAGATCCGCTCTAAAAACCGGAATTCTCAATATTTCTGGGTGAAAATCACTAAGAATACTTGAAATGGTTCTACTAATTGATTTTCATTGCGGAATTTGCAAAATCTCGAAAAGAAATTTTTTGACCAAAAAAATCGATAGGCTAAGCTCTTACAGTTTTTTCGAAAAATCGAAGATCCGCTCTAAAAACCGGAATTCTCAATATTTCTGGGTGAAAATCACTAAGAATACTTGAAATGGTTCTACTAATTGATTTTCATTGCGGAATTTGCAAAATCTCGAAAAGAAATTTTTTGACCAAAAAAATCGATAGGCTAACCCCTTACAGTTTTTTCGAAAAATCGAAGATCCGCTCTAAAAACCGGAATTCTCAATATTTCTGGGTGAAAATCACTAAGAATACTTGAAATGGTTCTACTAATTGATTTTCATTGCGGAATTTGCAAAATCACGAAAAGAAATTTTTTGACCAAAAAAATCGATAGGCTAACCCCTTACAGTTTTTTCAAAAAATCGAAGATCCGCTCTAAAAACCGGAATTCTCAATATTTCTGGGTGAAAATCACTAAGAATACTTGAAATGGTTCTACTAATTGATTTTCATTGCGGAATTTGCAAAATCTCGAAAAGAAATTTTTTGACCAAAAAAATCGATAGGCTAACCTCTTACAGTTTTTTCGAAAAATCGAAGATCCGCTCTAAAAACCGGAATTCTCAATATTTCTGGGTGAAAATCACTAAGAATACTTGAAATGGTTCTACTAATTGATTTTCATTGCGGAATTTGCAAAATCTCGAAAAGAAATTTTTTGACCAAAAAAATCGATAGGCTAACCCCTTACAGTTTTTTCGAAAAATCGAAGATCCGCTCTAAAAACCGGAATTCTCAATATTTCTGGGTGAAAATCACTAAGAATACTTGAAATGGTTCTACTAATTGATTTTCATTGCGGAATTTGCAAAATCTCGAAAAGAAATTTTTTGACCAAAAAAATCGATAGGCTAACCTCTTACAGTTTTTTCGAAAAATCGAAGATCCGCTCTAAAAACCGGAATTCTCAATATTTCTGGGTGAAAATCACTAAGAATACTTGAAATGGTTCTACTAATTGATTTTCATTGCGGAATTTGCAAAATCTCGAAAAGAAATTTTTTGACCAAAAAAATCGATAGGCTAAGCTCTTACAGTTTTTTCGAAAAATCGAAGATCCGCTCTAAAAACCGGAATTCTCAATATTTCTGGGTGAAAATCACTAAGAATACTTGAAATGGTTCTACTAATTGATTTTCATTGCGGAATTTGCAAAATCTCGAAAAGAAATTTTTTGACCAAAAAAATCGATAGGCTAACCCCTTACAGTTTTTTCGAAAAATCGAAGATCCGCTCTAAAAACCGGAATTCTCAATATTTCTGGGTGAAAATCACTAAGAATACTTGAAATGGTTCTACTAATTGATTTTCATTGCGGAATTTGCAAAATCTCGAAAAGAAATTTTTTGACCAAAAAAATCGATAGGCTAACCCCTTACAGTTTTTTCGAAAAATCGAAGATCCGCTCTAAAAACCGGAATTCTCAATATTTCTGGGTGAAAATCACTAAGAATACTTGAAATGGTTCTACTAATTGATTTTCATTGCGGAATTTGCAAAATCTCGAAAAGAAATTTTTTGACCAAAAAAATCGATAGGCTAACCCCTTACAGTTTTTTCGAAAAATCGAAGATCCGCTCTAAAAACCGGAATTCTCAATATTTCTGGGTGAAAATCACTAAGAATACTTGAAATGGTTCTACTAATTGATTTTCATTGCGGAATTTGCAAAATCTCGAAAAGAAATTTTTTGACCAAAAAAATCGATAGGCTAACCCCTTACAGTTTTTTCGAAAAATCGAAGATCCGCTCTAAAAACCGGAATTCTCAATATTTCTGGGTGAAAATCACTAAGAATACTTGAAATGGTTCTACTAATTGATTTTCATTGCGGAATTTGCAAAATCTCGAAAAGAAATTTTTTGACCAAAAAAATCGATAGGCTAACCCCTTACAGTTTTTTCGAAAAATCGAAGATCCGCTCTAAAAACCGGAATTCTCAATATTTCTGGGTGAAAATCACTAAGAATACTTGAAATGGTTCTACTAATTGATTTTCATTGCGGAATTTGCAAAATCTCGAAAAGAAATTTTTTGACCAAAAAAATCGATAGGCTAACCCCTTACAGTTTTTTCGAAAAATCGAAGATCCGCTCTAAAAACCGGAATTCTCAATATTTCTGGGTGAAAATCACTAAGAATACTTGAAATGGTTCTACTAATTGATTTTCATTGCGGAATTTGCAAAATCTCGAAAAGAAATTTTTTGACCAAAAAAATCGATAGGCTAACCCCTTACAGTTTTTTCGAAAAATCGAAGATCCGCTCTAAAAACCGGAATTCTCAATATTTCTGGGTGAAAATCACTAAGAATACTTGAAATGGTTCTACTAATTGATTTTCATTGCGGAATTTGCAAAATCTCGAAAAGAAATTTTTTGACCAAAAAAATCGATAGGCTAACCCCTTACAGTTTTTTCGAAAAATCGAAGATCCGCTCTAAAAACCGGAATTCTCAATATTTCTGGGTGAAAATCACTAAGAATACTTGAAATGGTTCTACTAATTGATTTTCATTGCGGAATTTGCAAAATCTCGAAAAGAAATTTTTTGACCAAAAAAATCGATAGGCTAACCCCTTACAGTTTTTTCGAAAAATCGAAGATCCGCTCTAAAAACCGGAATTCTCAATATTTCTGGGTGAAAATCACTAAGAATACTTGAAATGGTTCTACTAATTGATTTTCATTGCGGAATTTGCAAAATCTCGAAAAGAAATTTTTTGACCAAAAAAATCGATAGGCTAACCCCTTACAGTTTTTTCGAAAAATCGAAGATCCGCTCTAAAAACCGGAATTCTCAATATTTCTGGGTGAAAATCACTAAGAATACTTGAAATGGTTCTACTAATTGATTTTCATTGCGGAATTTGCAAAATCTCGAAAAGAAATTTTTTGACCAAAAAAATCGATAGGCTAACCCCTTACAGTTTTTTCGAAAAATCGAAGATCCGCTCTAAAAACCGGAATTCTCAATATTTCTGGGTGAAAATCACTAAGAATACTTGAAATGGTTCTACTAATTGATTTTCATTGCGGAATTTGCAAAATCTCGAAAAGAAATTTTTTGACCAAAAAAATCGATAGGCTAACCCCTTACAGTTTTTTCGAAAAATCGAAGATCCGCTCTAAAAACCGGAATTCTCAATATTTCTGGGTGAAAATCACTAAGAATACTTGAAATGGTTCTACTAATTGATTTTCATTGCGGAATTTGCAAAATCTCGAAAAAAAATTTTTTGACCAAAAAAATCGATAGGCTAACCCCTTACAGTTTTTTCGAAAAATCGAAAATCCGCTCTAAAAACCGGAATTCTCAATATTTCTGGGTGAAAATCACTAAGAATACTTGAAATGGTTCTACTAATTGATTTTCATTGCGGAATTTGCAAAATCTCGAAAAGAAATTTTTTGACCAAAAAAATCGATAGGCTAACCCCTTACAGTTTTTTCGAAAAATCGAAGATCCGCTCTAAAAACCGGAATTCTCAATATTTCTGGGTGAAAATCACTAAGAATACTTGAAATGGTTCTACTAATTGATTTTCATTGCGGAATTTGCAAAATCTCGAAAAAAATTTTTTGACCAAAAAAATCGATAGGCTAACCCCTTACAGTTTTTTCGAAAAATCGAAGATCCGCTCTAAAAACCGGAATTCTCAATATTTCTGGGTGAAAATCACTAAGAATACTTGAAATGGTTCTACTAATTGATTTTCATTGCGGAATTTGCAAAATCTCGAAAAAAAATTTTTTGACCAAAAAATTCGATAGGCTAACCCCTTACAGTTTTTTCGAAAAATCGAAGATCCGCTCTAAAAACCGGAATTCTCAATATTTCTGGGTGAAAATCACTAAGAATACTTGAAATGGTTCTACTAATTGATTTTCATTGCGGAATTTGCAAAATCTCGAAAAAAAATTTTTTGACCAAAAAAATCGATAGGCTAACCCCTTACAGTTTTTTCGAAAAATCGAAGATCCGCTCTAAAAACCGGAATTCTCAATATTTCTGGGTGAAAATCACTAAGAATACTTGAAATGGTTCTACTAATTGATTTTCATTGCGGAATTTGCAAAATCTCGAAAAGAAATTTTTTGACCAAAAAAATCGATAGGCTAACCCCTTACAGTTTTTTCGAAAAATCGAAGATCCGCTCTAAAAACCGGAATTCTCAATATTTCTGGGTGAAAATCACTAAGAATACTTGAAATGGTTCTACTAATTGATTTTCATTGCGGAATTTGCAAAATCTCGAAAAGAAATTTTTTGACCAAAAAAATCGATAGGCTAACCCCTTACAGTTTTTTCGAAAAATCGAAGATCCGCTCTAAAAACCGGAATTCTCAATATTTCTGGGTGAAAATCACTAAGAATACTTGAAATGGTTCTACTAATTGATTTTCATTGCGGAATTTGCAAAATCTCGAAAAAAATTTTTTGACCAAAAAAATCGATAGGCTAACCCCTTACAGTTTTTTCGAAAAATCGAAGATCCGCTCTAAAAACCGGAATTCTCAATATTTCTGGGTGAAAATCACTAAGAATACTTGAAATGGTTCTACTAATTGATTTTCATTGCGGAATTTGCAAAATCTCGAAAAGAAATTTTTTGACCAAAAAAATCGATAGGCTAACCCCTTACAGTTTTTTCGAAAAATCGAAGATCCGCTCTAAAAACCGGAATTCTCAATATTTCTGGGTGAAAATCACTAAGAATACTTGAAATGGTTCTACTAATTGATTTTCATTGCGGAATTTGCAAAATCTCGAAAAGAAATTTTTTGACCAAAAAAATCGATAGGCTAACCCCTTACAGTTTTTTCGAAAAATCGAAGATCCGCTCTAAAAACCGGAATTCTCAATATTTCTGGGTGAAAATCACTAAGAATACTTGAAATGGTTCTACTAATTGATTTTCATTGCGGAATTTGCAAAATCTCGAAAAGAAATTTTTTGACCAAAAAAATCGATAGGCTAACCCCTTACAGTTTTTTCGAAAAATCGAAGATCCGCTCTAAAAACCGGAATTCTCAATATTTCTGGGTGAAAATCACTAAGAATACTTGAAATGGTTCTACTAATTGATTTTCATTGCGGAATTTGCAAAATCTCGAAAAGAAATTTTTTGACCAAAAAAATCGATAGGCTAACCCCTTACAGTTTTTTCGAAAAATCGAAGATCCGCTCTAAAAACCGGAATTCTCAATATTTCTGGGTGAAAATCACTAAGAATACTTGAAATGGTTCTACTAATTGATTTTCATTGCGGAATTTGCAAAATCTCGAAAAGAAATTTTTTGACCAAAAAAATCGATAGGCTAACCCCTTACAGTTTTTTCGAAAAATCGAAGATCCGCTCTAAAAACCGGAATTCTCAATATTTCTGGGTGAAAATCACTAAGAATACTTGAAATGGTTCTACTAATTGATTTTCATTGCGGAATTTGCAAAATCTCGAAAAGAAATTTTTTGACCAAAAAAATCGATAGGCTAACCCCTTACAGTTTTTTCGAAAAATCGAAGATCCGCTCTAAAAACCGGAATTCTCAATATTTCTGGGTGAAAATCACTAAGAATACTTGAAATGGTTCTACTAATTGATTTTCATTGCGGAATTTGCAAAATCTCGAAAAGAAATTTTTTGACCAAAAAAATCGATAGGCTAACCCCTTACAGTTTTTTCGAAAAATCGAAGATCCGCTCTAAAAACCGGAATTCTCAATATTTCTGGGTGAAAATCACTAAGAATACTTGAAATGGTTCTACTAATTGATTTTCATTGCGGAATTTGCAAAATCTCGAAAAGAAATTTTTTGACCAAAAAAATCGATAGGCTAACCCCTTACAGTTTTTTCGAAAAATCGAAGATCCGCTCTAAAAACCGGAATTCTCAATATTTCTGGGTGAAAATCACTAAGAATACTTGAAATGGTTCTACTAATTGATTTTCATTGCGGAATTTGCAAAATCTCGAAAAGAAATTTTTTGACCAAAAAAATCGATAGGCTAACCCCTTACAGTTTTTTCGAAAAATCGAAGATCCGCTCTAAAAACCGGAATTCTCAATATTTCTGGGTGAAAATCACTAAGAATACTTGAAATGGTTCTACTAATTGATTTTCATTGCGGAATTTGCAAAATCTCGAAAAGAAATTTTTTGACCAAAAAAATCGATAGGCTAACCCCTTACAGTTTTTTCGAAAAATCGAAGATCCGCTCTAAAAACCGGAATTCTCAATATTTCTGGGTGAAAATCACTAAGAATACTTGAAATGGTTCTACTAATTGATTTTCATTGCGGAATTTGCAAAATCTCGAAAAGAAATTTTTTGACCAAAAAAATCGATAGGCTAACCCCTTACAGTTTTTTCGAAAAATCGAAGATCCGCTCTAAAAACCGGAATTCTCAATATTTCTGGGTGAAAATCACTAAGAATACTTGAAATGGTTCTACTAATTGATTTTCATTGCGGAATTTGCAAAATCTCGAAAAGAAATTTTTTGACCAAAAAAATCGATAGGCTAACCCCTTACAGTTTTTTCGAAAAATCGAAGATCCGCTCTAAAAACCGGAATTCTCAATATTTCTGGGTGAAAATCACTAAGAATACTTGAAATGGTTCTACTAATTGATTTTCATTGCGGAATTTGCAAAATCTCGAAAAGAAATTTTTTGACCAAAAAAATCGATAGGCTAACCTCTTACAGTTTTTTCGAAAAATCGAAGATCCGCTCTAAAAACCGGAATTCTCAATATTTCTGGGTGAAAATCACTAAGAATACTTGAAATGGTTCTACTAATTGATTTTCATTGCGGAATTTGCAAAATCTCGAAAAGAAATTTTTTGACCAAAAAAATCGATAGGCTAACCCCTTACAGTTTTTTCGAAAAATCGAAGATCCGCTCTAAAAACCGGAATTCTCAATATTTCTGGGTGAAAATCACTAAGAATACTTGAAATGGTTCTACTAATTGATTTTCATTGCGGAATTTGCAAAATCTCGAAAAGAAATTTTTTGACCAAAAAAATCGATAGGCTAACCCCTTACAGTTTTTTCGAAAAATCGAAGATCCGCTCTAAAAACCGGAATTCTCAATATTTCTGGGTGAAAATCACTAAGAATACTTGAAATGGTTCTACTAATTGATTTTCATTGCGGAATTTGCAAAATCTCGAAAAGAAATTTTTTGACCAAAAAAATCGATAGGCTAACCCCTTACAGTTTTTTCGAAAAATCGAAGATCCGCTCTAAAAACCGGAATTCTCAATATTTCTGGGTGAAAATCACTAAGAATACTTGAAATGGTTCTACTAATTGATTTTCATTGCGGAATTTGCAAAATCTCGAAAAGAAATTTTTTGACCAAAAAAATCGATAGGCTAACCCCTTACAGTTTTTTCGAAAAATCGAAGATCCGCTCTAAAAACCGGAATTCTCAATATTTCTGGGTGAAAATCACTAAGAATACTTGAAATGGTTCTACTAATTGATTTTCATTGCGGAATTTGCAAAATCTCGAAAAGAAATTTTTTGACCAAAAAAATCGATAGGCTAACCCCTTACAGTTTTTTCGAAAAATCGAAGATCCGCTCTAAAAACCGGAATTCTCAATATTTCTGGGTGAAAATCACTAAGAATACTTGAAATGGTTCTACTAATTGATTTTCATTGCGGAATTTGCAAAATCTCGAAAAGAAATTTTTTGACCAAAAAAATCGATAGGCTAACCCCTTACAGTTTTTTCGAAAAATCGAAGATCCGCTCTAAAAACCGGAATTCTCAATATTTCTGGGTGAAAATCACTAAGAATACTTGAAATGGTTCTACTAATTGATTTTCATTGCGGAATTTGCAAAATCTCGAAAAGAAATTTTTTGACCAAAAAAATCGATAGGCTAACCCCTTACAGTTTTTTCGAAAAATCGAAGATCCGCTCTAAAAACCGGAATTCTCAATATTTCTGGGTGAAAATCACTAAGAATACTTGAAATGGTTCTACTAATTGATTTTCATTGCGGAATTTGCAAAATCTCGAAAAGAAATTTTTTGACCAAAAAAATCGATAGGCTAACCCCTTACAGTTTTTTCGAAAAATCGAAGATCCGCTCTAAAAACCGGAATTCTCAATATTTCTGGGTGAAAATCACTAAGAATACTTGAAATGGTTCTACTAATTGATTTTCATTGCGGAATTTGCAAAATCTCGAAAAGAAATTTTTTGACCAAAAAAATCGATAGGCTAACCCCTTACAGTTTTTTCGAAAAATCGAAGATCCGCTCTAAAAACCGGAATTCTCAATATTTCTGGGTGAAAATCACTAAGAATACTTGAAATGGTTCTACTAATTGATTTTCATTGCGGAATTTGCAAAATCTCGAAAAGAAATTTTTTGACCAAAAAAATCGATAGGCTAACCCCTTACAGTTTTTTCGAAAAATCGAAGATCCGCTCTAAAAACCGGAATTCTCAATATTTCTGGGTGAAAATCACTAAGAATACTTGAAATGGTTCTACTAATTGATTTTCATTGCGGAATTTGCAAAATCTCGAAAAGAAATTTTTTGACCAAAAAAATCGATAGGCTAAGCTCTTACGGTTTTTTCGAAAAATCGAAGATCCGCTCTAAAAACCGGAATTCTCAATATTTCTGGGTGAAAATCACTAAGAATACTTGAAATGGTTCTACTAATTGATTTTCATTGCGGAATTTGCAAAATCTCGAAAAGAAATTTTTTGACCAAAAAAATCGATAGGCTAACCTCTTACAGTTTTTTCGAAAAATCGAAGATCCGCTCTAAAAACCGGAATTCTCAATATTTCTGGGTGAAAATCACTAAGAATACTTGAAATGGTTCTACTAATTGATTTTCATTGCGGAATTTGCAAAATCTCGAAAAGAAATTTTTTGACCAAAAAAATCGATAGGCTAACCCCTTACAGTTTTTTCGAAAAATCGAAGATCCGCTCTAAAAACCGGAATTCTCAATATTTCTGGGTGAAAATCACTAAGAATACTTGAAATGGTTCTACTAATTGATTTTCATTGCGGAATTTGCAAAATCTCGAAAAGAAATTTTTTGACCAAAAAAATCGATAGGCTAACCCCTTACAGTTTTTTCGAAAAATCGAAGATCCGCTCTAAAAACCGGAATTCTCAATATTTCTGGGTGAAAATCACTAAGAATACTTGAAATGGTTCTACTAATTGATTTTCATTGCGGAATTTGCAAAATCTCGAAAAGAAATTTTTTGACCAAAAAAATCGATAGGCTAAGCCCTTACAGTTTTTTCGAAAAATCGAAGATCCGCTCTAAAAACCGGAATTCTCAATATTTCTGGGTGAAAATCACTAAGAATACTTGAAATGGTTCTACTAATTGATTTTCATTGCGGAATTTGCAAAATCTCGAAAAGAAATTTTTTGACCAAAAAAATCGATAGGCTAACCCCTTACAGTTTTTTCGAAAAATCGAAGATCCGCTCTAAAAACCGGAATTCTCAATATTTCTGGGTGAAAATCACTAAGAATACTTGAAATGGTTCTACTAATTGATTTTCATTGCGGAATTTGCAAAATCTCGAAAAGAAATTTTTTGACCAAAAAAATCGATAGGCTAACCCCTTACAGTTTTTTCGAAAAATCGAAGATCCGCTCTAAAAACCGGAATTCTCAATATTTCTGGGTGAAAATCACTAAGAATACTTGAAATGGTTCTACTAATTGATTTTCATTGCGGAATTTGCAAAATCTCGAAAAGAAATTTTTTGACCAAAAAAATCGATAGGCTAACCCCTTACAGTTTTTTCGAAAAATCGAAGATCCGCTCTAAAAACCGGAATTCTCAATATTTCTGGGTGAAAATCACTAAGAATACTTGAAATGGTTCTACTAATTGATTTTCATTGCGGAATTTGCAAAATCTCGAAAAAAATTTTTTGACAAAAAAAAATCGATAGGCTAACCCCTTACAGTTTTTTCGAAAAATCGAAGATCCGCTCTAAAAACCGGAATTCTCAATATTTCTGGGTGAAAATCACTAAGAATACTTGAAATGGTTCTACTAATTGATTTTCATTGCGGAATTTGCAAAATCTCGAAAAGAAATTTTTTGACCAAAAAAATCGATAGGCTAACCCCTTACAGTTTTTTCAAAAAATCGAAGATCCGCTCTAAAAACCGGAATTCTCAATATTTCTGGGTGAAAATCACTAAGAATACTTGAAATGGTTCTACTAATTGATTTTCATTGCGGAATTTGCAAAATCTCGAAAAGAAATTTTTTGACCAAAAAAATCGATAGGCTAAGCTCTTACAGTTTTTTCGAAAAATCGAAGATCCGCTCTAAAAACCGGAATTCTCAATATTTCTGGGTGAAAATCACTAAGAATACTTGAAATGGTTCTACTAATTGATTTTCATTGCGGAATTTGCAAAATCTCGAAAAGAAATTTTTTGACCAAAAAAATCGATAGGCTAACCTCTTACAGTTTTTTCGAAAAATCGAAGATCCGCTCTAAAAACCGGAATTCTCAATATTTCTGGGTGAAAATCACTAAGAATACTTGAAATGGTTCTACTAATTGATTTTCATTGCGGAATTTGCAAAATCTCGAAAAGAAATTTTTTGACCAAAAAAATCGATAGGCTAACCCCTTACAGTTTTTTCGAAAAATCGAAGATCCGCTCTAAAAACCGGAATTCTCAATATTTCTGGGTGAAAATCACTAAGAATACTTGAAATGGTTCTACTAATTGATTTTCATTGCGGAATTTGCAAAATCTCGAAAAGAAATTTTTTGACCAAAAAAATCGATAGGCTAACCCCTTACAGTTTTTTCGAAAAATCGAAGATCCGCTCTAAAAACCGGAATTCTCAATATTTCTGGGTGAAAATCACTAAGAATACTTGAAATGGTTCTACTAATTGATTTTCGGAATTGCAAAATCTCGAAAAGAAATTTTTTGACCAAAAAAATCGATAGGCTAACCCCTTACAGTTTTTTCGAAAAATCGAAGATCGAAAACCGGAAATATTTCTGGGTGAAAATCACTAAGAATACTTGAAATGGTTCTACTAATTGATTTTCATTGCGGAATTTGCAAAATCTCGAAAAGAAATTTTTTGACCAAAAAAATCGATAGGCTAACCCCTTACAGTTTTTTCGAAAAATCGAAGATCCGCTCTAAAAACCGGAATTCTCAATATTTCTGGGTGAAAATCACTAAGAATACTTGAAATGGTTCTACTAATTGATTTTCATTGCGGAATTTGCAAAATCTCGAAAAGAAATTTTTTGACCAAAAAAATCGATAGGCTAACCTCTTACAGTTTTTTCGAAAAATCGAAGATCCGCTCTAAAAACCGGAATTCTCAATATTTCTGGGTGAAAATCACTAAGAATACTTGAAATGGTTCTACTAATTGATTTTCATTGCGGAATTTGCAAAATCTCGAAAAGAAATTTTTTGACCAAAAAAATCGATAGGCTAACCCCTTACAGTTTTTTCGAAAAATCGAAGATCCGCTCTAAAAACCGGAATTCTCAATATTTCTGGGTGAAAATCACTAAGAATACTTGAAATGGTTCTACTAATTGATTTTCATTGCGGAATTTGCAAAATCTCGAAAAGAAATTTTTTGACCAAAAAAATCGATAGGCTAACCCCTTACAGTTTTTTCGAAAAATCGAAGATCCGCTCTAAAAACCGGAATTCTCAATATTTCTGGGTGAAAATCACTAAGAATACTTGAAATGGTTCTACTAATTGATTTTCATTGCGGAATTTGCAAAATCTCGAAAAGAAATTTTTTGACCAAAAAAATCGATAGGCTAACCCCTTACAGTTTTTTCGAAAAATCGAAGATCCGCTCTAAAAACCGGAATTCTCAATATTTCTGGGTGAAAATCACTAAGAATACTTGAAATGGTTCTACTAATTGATTTTCATTGCGGAATTTGCAAAATCTCGAAAAGAAATTTTTTGACCAAAAAAATCGATAGGCTAACCCCTTACAGTTTTTTCGAAAAATCGAAGATCCGCTCTAAAAACCGGAATTCTCAATATTTCTGGGTGAAAATCACTAAGAATACTTGAAATGGTTCTACTAATTGATTTTCATTGCGGAATTTGCAAAATCTCGAAAAGAAATTTTTTGACCAAAAAAATCGATAGGCTAACCCCTTACAGTTTTTTCGAAAAATCGAAGATCCGCTCTAAAAACCGGAATTCTCAATATTTCTGGGTGAAAATCACTAAGAATACTTGAAATGGTTCTACTAATTGATTTTCATTGCGGAATTTGCAAAATCTCGAAAAGAAATTTTTTGACCAAAAAAATCGATAGGCTAAGCTCTTACAGTTTTTTCGAAAAATCGAAGATCCGCTCTAAAAACCGGAATTCTCAATATTTCTGGGTGAAAATCACTAAGAATACTTGAAATGGTTCTACTAATTGATTTTCATTGCGGAATTTGCAAAATCTCGAAAAGAAATTTTTTGACCAAAAAAATCGATAGGCTAACCCCTTACAGTTTTTTCGAAAAATCGAAGATCCGCTCTAAAAACCGGAATTCTCAATATTTCTGGGTGAAAATCACTAAGAATACTTGAAATGGTTCTACTAATTGATTTTCATTGCGGAATTTGCAAAATCTCGAAAAGAAATTTTTTGACCAAAAAAATCGATAGGCTAACCCCTTACAGTTTTTTCGAAAAATCGAAGATCCGCTCTAAAAACCGGAATTCTCAATATTTCTGGGTGAAAATCACTAAGAATACTTGAAATGGTTCTACTAATTGATTTTCATTGCGGAATTTGCAAAATCTCGAAAAGAAATTTTTTGACCAAAAAAATCGATAGGCTAACCCCTTACAGTTTTTTCGAAAAATCGAAGATCCGCTCTAAAAACCGGAATTCTCAATATTTCTGGGTGAAAATCACTAAGAATACTTGAAATGGTTCTACTAATTGATTTTCATTGCGGAATTTGCAAAATCTCGAAAAGAAATATTTTTGACCTAAGAATAAAAAAATCGATAGGCTAATCGATAGGCCTCTTACAGTTTTTTCGAAAAATCGAAGATCCGCTCTAAAAACCGGAATTCTCAATATTTCTGGGTGAAAATCACTAAGAATACTTGAAATGGTTCTACTAATTGATTTTCATTGCGGAATTTGCAAAATCTCGAAAAGAAATTTTTTGACCAAAAAAATCGATAGGCTAACCCCTTACAGTTTTTTCGAAAAATCGAAGATCCGCTCTAAAAACCGGAATTCTCAATATTTCTGGGTGAAAATCACTAAGAATACTTGAAATGGTTCTACTAATTGATTTTCATTGCGGAATTTGCAAAATCTCGAAAAGAAATTTTTTGACCAAAAAAATCGATAGGCTAAGCTCTTACAGTTTTTTCGAAAAATCGAAGATCCGCTCTAAAAACCGGAATTCTCAATATTTCTGGGTGAAAATCACTAAGAATACTTGAAATGGTTCTACTAATTGATTTTCATTGCGGAATTTGCAAAATCTCGAAAAGAAATTTTTTGACCAAAAAAATCGATAGGCTAACCCCTTACAGTTTTTTCGAAAAATCGAAGATCCGCTCTAAAAACCGGAATTCTCAATATTTCTGGGTGAAAATCACTAAGAATACTTGAAATGGTTCTACTAATTGATTTTCATTGCGGAATTTGCAAAATCTCGAAAAGAAATTTTTTGACCAAAAAAATCGATAGGCTAACCCCTTACAGTTTTTTCGAAAAATCGAAGATCCGCTCTAAAAACCGGAATTCTCAATATTTCTGGGTGAAAATCACTAAGAATACTTGAAATGGTTCTACTAATTGATTTTCATTGCGGAATTTGCAAAATCTCGAAAAGAAATTTTTTGACCAAAAAAATCGATAGGCTAACCCCTTACAGTTTTTTCGAAAAATCGAAGATCCGCTCTAAAAACCGGAATTCTCAATATTTCTGGGTGAAAATCACTAAGAATACTTGAAATGGTTCTACTAATTGATTTTCATTGCGGAATTTGCAAAATCTCGAAAAGAAATTTTTTGACCAAAAAAATCGATAGGCTAACCCCTTACAGTTTTTTCGAAAAATCGAAGATCCGCTCTAAAAACCGGAATTCTCAATATTTCTGGGTGAAAATCACTAAGAATACTTGAAATGGTTCTACTAATTGATTTTCATTGCGGAATTTGCAAAATCTCGAAAAGAAATTTTTTGACCAAAAAAATCGATAGGCTAACCCCTTACAGTTTTTTCGAAAAATCGAAGATCCGCTCTAAAAACCGGAATTCTCAATATTTCTGGGTGAAAATCACTAAGAATACTTGAAATGGTTCTACTAATTGATTTTCATTGCGGAATTTGCAAAATCTCGAAAAGAAATTTTTTGACCAAAAAAATCGATAGGCTAACCCCTTACAGTTTTTTCGAAAAATCGAAGATCCGCTCTAAAAACCGGAATTCTCAATATTTCTGGGTGAAAATCACTAAGAATACTTGAAATGGTTCTACTAATTGATTTTCATTGCGGAATTTAGGCTAACCTCTTACAGTTTTTTCGAAAAATCGAAGATCCGCTCTAAAAACCGGAATTCTCAATATTTCTGGGTGAAAATCACTAAGAATACTTGAAATGGTTCTACTAATTGATCATTGCGGAATTTGCAAAATCTCTGACCAAAAAAATCGATAGGCTAACCCCTTACAGTTTTTTCGAAAAATCGAAGATCCGCTCTAAAAACCGGAATTCTCAATATTTCTGGGTGAAAATCACTAAGAATACTTGAAATGGTTCTACTAATTGATTTTCATTGCGGAATTTGCAAAATCTCGAAAAGAAATTTTTTGACCAAAAAAATCGATAGGCTAACCCCTTACAGTTTTTTCGAAAAATCGAAGATCCGCTCTAAAAACCGGAATTCTCAATATTTCTGGGTGAAAATCACTAAGAATACTTGAAATGGTTCTACTAATTGATTTTCATTGCGGAATTTGCAAAATCTCGAAAAGAAATTTTTTGACCAAAAAAATCGATAGGCTAACCCCTTACAGTTTTTTCGAAAAATCGAAGATCCGCTCTAAAAACCGGAATTCTCAATATTTCTGGGTGAAAATCACTAAGAATACTTGAAATGGTTCTACTAATTGATTTTCATTGCGGAATTTGCAAAATCTCGAAAAGAAATTTTTTGACCAAAAAAATCGATAGGCTAACCCCTTACAGTTTTTTCGAAAAATCGAAGATCCGCTCTAAAAACCGGAATTCTCAATATTTCTGGGTGAAAATCACTAAGAATACTTGAAATGGTTCTACTAATTGATTTTCATTGCGGAATTTGCAAAATCTCGAAAAGAAATTTTTTGACCAAAAAAATCGATAGGCTAACCCCTTACAGTTTTTTCGAAAAATCGAAGATCCGCTCTAAAAACCGGAATTCTCAATATTTCTGGGTGAAAATCACTAAGAATACTTGAAATGGTTCTACTAATTGATTTTCATTGCGGAATTTGCAAAATCTCGAAAAGAAATTTTTTGACCAAAAAAATCGATAGGCTAACCCCTTACAGTTTTTTCGAAAAATCGAAGATCCGCTCTAAAAACCGGAATTCTCAATATTTCTGGGTGAAAATCACTAAGAATACTTGAAATGGTTCTACTAATTGATTTTCATTGCGGAATTTGCAAAATCTCGAAAAGAAATTTTTTGACCAAAAAAATCGATAGGCTAACCCCTTACAGTTTTTTCGAAAAATCGAAGATCCGCTCTAAAAACCGGAATTCTCAATATTTCTGGGTGAAAATCACTAAGAATACTTGAAATGGTTCTACTAATTGATTTTCATTGCGGAATTTGCAAAATCTCGAAAAGAAATTTTTTGACCAAAAAAATCGATAGGCTAACCCCTTACAGTTTTTTCGAAAAATCGAAGATCCGCTCTAAAAACCGGAATTCTCAATATTTCTGGGTGAAAATCACTAAGAATACTTGAAATGGTTCTACTAATTGATTTTCATTGCGGAATTTGCAAAATCTCGAAAAGAAATTTTTTGACCAAAAAAATCGATAGGCTAACCCCTTACAGTTTTTTCGAAAAATCGAAGATCCGCTCTAAAAACCGGAATTCTCAATATTTCTGGGTGAAAATCACTAAGAATACTTGAAATGGTTCTACTAATTGATTTTCATTGCGGAATTTGCAAAATCTCGAAAAGAAATTTTTTGACCAAAAAAATCGATAGGCTAACCCCTTACAGTTTTTTCGAAAAATCGAAGATCCGCTCTAAAAACCGGAATTCTCAATATTTCTGGGTGAAAATCACTAAGAATACTTGAAATGGTTCTACTAATTGATTTTCATTGCGGAATTTGCAAAATCTCGAAAAGAAATTTTTTGACCAAAAAAATCGATAGGCTAACCCCTTACAGTTTTTTCGAAAAATCGAAGATCCGCTCTAAAAACCGGAATTCTCAATATTTCTGGGTGAAAATCACTAAGAATACTTGAAATGGTTCTACTAATTGATTTTCATTGCGGAATTTGCAAAATCTCGAAAAGAAATTTTTTGACCAAAAAAATCGATAGGCTAACCCCTTACAGTTTTTTCGAAAAATCGAAGATCCGCTCTAAAAACCGGAATTCTCAATATTTCTGGGTGAAAATCACTAAGAATACTTGAAATGGTTCTACTAATTGATTTTCATTGCGGAATTTGCAAAATCTCGAAAAGAAATTTTTTGACCAAAAAAATCGATAGGCTAACCCCTTACAGTTTTTTCGAAAAATCGAAGATCCGCTCTAAAAACCGGAATTCTCAATATTTCTGGGTGAAAATCACTAAGAATACTTGAAATGGTTCTACTAATTGATTTTCATTGCGGAATTTGCAAAATCTCGAAAAGAAATTTTTTGACCAAAAAAATCGATAGGCTAACCCCTTACAGTTTTTTCGAAAAATCGAAGATCCGCTCTAAAAACCGGAATTCTCAATATTTCTGGGTGAAAATCACTAAGAATACTTGAAATGGTTCTACTAATTGATTTTCATTGCGGAATTTGCAAAATCTCGAAAAGAAATTTTTTGACCAAAAAAATCGATAGGCTAACCCCTTACAGTTTTTTCGAAAAATCGAAGATCCGCTCTAAAAACCGGAATTCTCAATATTTCTGGGTGAAAATCACTAAGAATACTTGAAATGGTTCTACTAATTGATTTTCATTGCGGAATTTGCAAAATCTCGAAAAGAAATTTTTTGACCAAAAAAATCGATAGGCTAACCCCTTACAGTTTTTTCGAAAAATCGAAGATCCGCTCTAAAAACCGGAATTCTCAATATTTCTGGGTGAAAATCACTAAGAATACTTGAAATGGTTCTACTAATTGATTTTCATTGCGGAATTTGCAAAATCTCGAAAAGAAATTTTTTGACCAAAAAAATCGATAGGCTAACCCCTTACAGTTTTTTCGAAAAATCGAAGATCCGCTCTAAAAACCGGAATTCTCAATATTTCTGGGTGAAAATCACTAAGAATACTTGAAATGGTTCTACTAATTGATTTTCATTGCGGAATTTGCAAAATCTCGAAAAGAAATTTTTTGACCAAAAAAATCGATAGGCTAACCCCTTACAGTTTTTTCGAAAAATCGAAGATCCGCTCTAAAAACCGGAATTCTCAATATTTCTGGGTGAAAATCACTAAGAATACTTGAAATGGTTCTACTAATTGATTTTCATTGCGGAATTTGCAAAATCTCGAAAAGAAATTTTTTGACCAAAAAAATCGATAGGCTAACCCCTTACAGTTTTTTCGAAAAATCGAAGATCCGCTCTAAAAACCGGAATTCTCAATATTTCTGGGTGAAAATCACTAAGAATACTTGAAATGGTTCTACTAATTGATTTTCATTGCGGAATTTGCAAAATCTCGAAAAGAAATTTTTTGACCAAAAAAATCGATAGGCTAACCCCTTACAGTTTTTTCGAAAAATCGAAGATCCGCTCTAAAAACCGGAATTCTCAATATTTCTGGGTGAAAATCACTAAGAATACTTGAAATGGTTCTACTAATTGATTTTCATTGCGGAATTTGCAAAATCTCGAAAAGAAATTTTTTGACCAAAAAAATCGATAGGCTAACCCCTTACAGTTTTTTCGAAAAATCGAAGATCCGCTCTAAAAACCGGAATTCTCAATATTTCTGGGTGAAAATCACTAAGAATACTTGAAATGGTTCTACTAATTGATTTTCATTGCGGAATTTGCAAAATCTCGAAAAGAAATTTTTTGACCAAAAAAATCGATAGGCTAACCCCTTACAGTTTTTTCGAAAAATCGAAGATCCGCTCTAAAAACCGGAATTCTCAATATTTCTGGGTGAAAATCACTAAGAATACTTGAAATGGTTCTACTAATTGATTTTCATTGCGGAATTTGCAAAATCTCGAAAAGAAATTTTTTGACCAAAAAAATCGATAGGCTAACCCCTTACAGTTTTTTCGAAAAATCGAAGATCCGCTCTAAAAACCGGAATTCTCAATATTTCTGGGTGAAAATCACTAAGAATACTTGAAATGGTTCTACTAATTGATTTTCATTGCGGAATTTGCAAAATCTCGAAAAGTTCTACTAAATTTTCATTTTTGACCAAAAAAATCGATAGGCTAACCCCTTACAGTTTTTTCGAAAAATCGAAGATCCGCTCTAAAAACCGGAATTCTCAATATTTCTGGGTGAAAATCACTAAGAATACTTGAAATGGTTCTACTAATTGATTTTCATTGCGGAATTTGCAAAATCTCGAAAAGAAATATTTTTGACCAAAAAATGGTTCTCGATAGGCTAACCCCTTACAGTTTTTTCGAAAAATCGAAGATCCGCTCTAAAAACCGGAATTCTCAATATTTCTGGGTGAAAATCACTAAGAATACTTGAAATGGTTCTACTAATTGATTTTCATTGCGGAATTTGCAAAATCTCGAAAAGAAATTTTTTGACCAAAAAAATCGATAGGCTAACCCCTTACAGTTTTTTCGAAAAATCGAAGATCCGCTCTAAAAACCGGAATTCTCAATATTTCTGGGTGAAAATCACTAAGAATACTTGAAATGGTTCTACTAATTGATTTTCATTGCGGAATTTGCAAAATCTCGAAAAGAAATTTTTTGACCAAAAAAATCGATAGGCTAACCCCTTACAGTTTTTTCGAAAAATCGAAGATCCGCTCTAAAAACCGGAATTCTCAATATTTCTGGGTGAAAATCACTAAGAATACTTGAAATGGTTCTACTAATTGATTTTCATTGCGGAATTTGCAAAATCTCGAAAAGAAATTTTTTGACCAAAAAAATCGATAGGCTAACCCCTTACAGTTTTTTCGAAAAATCGAAGATCCGCTCTAAAAACCGGAATTCTCAATATTTCTGGGTGAAAATCACTAAGAATACTTGAAATGGTTCTACTAATTGATTTTCATTGCGGAATTTGCAAAATCTCGAAAAGAAATTTTTTGACCAAAAAAATCGATAGGCTAACCCCTTACAGTTTTTTCGAAAAATCGAAGATCCGCTCTAAAAACCGGAATTCTCAATATTTCTGGGTGAAAATCACTAAGAATACTTGAAATGGTTCTACTAATTGATTTTCATTGCGGAATTTGCAAAATCTCGAAAAGAAATTTTTTGACCAAAAAAATCGATAGGCTAACCCCTTACAGTTTTTTCGAAAAATCGAAGATCCGCTCTAAAAACCGGAATTCTCAATATTTCTGGGTGAAAATCACTAAGAATACTTGAAATGGTTCTACTAATTGATTTTCATTGCGGAATTTGCAAAATCTCGAAAAGAAATTTTTTGACCAAAAAAATCGATAGGCTAACCCCTTACAGTTTTTTCGAAAAATCGAAGATCCGCTCTAAAAACCGGAATTCTCAATATTTCTGGGTGAAAATCACTAAGAATACTTGAAATGGTTCTACTAATTGATTTTCATTGCGGAATTTGCAAAATCTCGAAAAGAAATTTTTTGACCAAAAAAATCGATAGGCTAACCCCTTACAGTTTTTTCGAAAAATCGAAGATCCGCTCTAAAAACCGGAATTCTCAATATTTCTGGGTGAAAATCACTAAGAA
Organism: Phlebotomus papatasi; assembly: GCF_024763615.1. Taxonomy (NCBI): domain Eukaryota; kingdom Metazoa; phylum Arthropoda; class Insecta; order Diptera; family Psychodidae; genus Phlebotomus; species Phlebotomus papatasi. Next base: position 22,388 of record NW_026604524.1, read on the forward strand.
TACTTGAAATGGTTCTACTAATTGATTTTCATTGCGGAATTTGCAAAATCTCGAAAAGAAATTTTTTGACCAAAAAAATCGATAGGCTAACCCCTTACAGTTTTTTCGAAAAATCGAAGATCCGCTCTAAAAACCGGAATTCTCAATATTTCTGGGTGAAAATCACTAAGAATACTTGAAATGGTTCTACTAATTGATTTTCATTGCGGAATTTGCAAAATCTCGAAAAGAAATTTTTTGACCAAAAAAATCGATAGGCTAACCCCTTACAGTTTTTTCGAAAAATCGAAGATCCGCTCTAAAAACCGGAATTCTCAATATTTCTGGGTGAAAATCACTAAGAATACTTGAAATGGTTCTACTAATTGATTTTCATTGCGGAATTTGCAAAATCTCGAAAAGAAATTTTTTGACCAAAAAAATCGATAGGCTAACCCCTTACAGTCGAAAAATTTTTACGAAAAATCGAAGATCCGCTCTAAAAACCGGAATTCTCAATATTTCTGGGTGAAAATCACTAAGAATACTTGAAATGGTTCTACTAATTGATTTTCATTGCGGAATTTGCAAAATCTCGAAAAGAAATTTTTTGACCAAAAAAATCGATAGGCTAACCCCTTACAGTTTTTTCGAAAAATCGAAGATCCGCTCTAAAAACCGGAATTCTCAATATTTCTGGGTGAAAATCACTAAGAATACTTGAAATGGTTCTACTAATTGATTTTCATTGCGGAATTTGCAAAATCTCGAAAAGAAATTTTTTGACCAAAAAAATCGATAGGCTAACCCCTTACAGTTTTTTCGAAAAATCGAAGATCCGCTCTAAAAACCGGAATTCTCAATATTTCTGGGTGAAAATCACTAAGAATACTTGAAATGGTTCTACTAATTGATTTTCATTGCGGAATTTGCAAAATCTCGAAAAGAAATTTTTTGACCAAAAAAATCGATAGGCTAACCCCTTACAGTTTTTTCGAAAAATCGAAGATCCGCTCTAAAAACCGGAATTCTCAATATTTCTGGGTGAAAATCACTAAGAATACTTGAAATGGTTCTACTAATTGATTTTCATTGCGGAATTTGCAAAATCTCGAAAAGAAATTTTTTGACCAAAAAAATCGATAGGCTAACCCCTTACAGTTTTTTCGAAAAATCGAAGATCCGCTCTAAAAACCGGAATTCTCAATATTTCTGGGTGAAAATCACTAAGAATACTTGAAATGGTTCTACTAATTGATTTTCATTGCGGAATTTGCAAAATCTCGAAAAGAAATTTTTTGACCAAAAAAATCGATAGGCTAACCCCTTACAGTTTTTTCGAAAAATCGAAGATCCGCTCTAAAAACCGGAATTCTCAATATTTCTGGGTGAAAATCACTAAGAATACTTGAAATGGTTCTACTAATTGATTTTCATTGCGGAATTTGCAAAATCTCGAAAAGAAATTTTTTGACCAAAAAAATCGATAGGCTAACCCCTTACAGTTTTTTCGAAAAATCGAAGATCCGCTCTAAAAACCGGAATTCTCAATATTTCTGGGTGAAAATCACTAAGAATACTTGAAATGGTTCTACTAATTGATTTTCATTGCGGAATTTGCAAAATCTCGAAAAGAAATTTTTTGACCAAAAAAATCGATAGGCTAACCCCTTACAGTTTTTTCGAAAAATCGAAGATCCGCTCTAAAAACCGGAATTCTCAATATTTCTGGGTGAAAATCACTAAGAATACTTGAAATGGTTCTACTAATTGATTTTCATTGCGGAATTTGCAAAATCTCGAAAAGAAATTTTTTGACCAAAAAAATCGATAGGCTAACCCCTTACAGTTTTTTCGAAAAATCGAAGATCCGCTCTAAAAACCGGAATTCTCAATATTTCTGGGTGAAAATCACTAAGAATACTTGAAATGGTTCTACTAATTGATTTTCATTGCGGAATTTGCAAAATCTCGAAAAGAAATTTTTTGACCAAAAAAATCGATAGGCTAACCCCTTACAGTTTTTTCGAAAAATCGAAGATCCGCTCTAAAAACCGGAATTCTCAATATTTCTGGGTGAAAATCACTAAGAATACTTGAAATGGTTCTACTAATTGATTTTCATTGCGGAATTTGCAAAATCTCGAAAAGAAATTTTTTGACCAAAAAAATCGATAGGCTAACCCCTTACAGTTTTTTCGAAAAATCGAAGATCCGCTCTAAAAACCGGAATTCTCAATATTTCTGGGTGAAAATCACTAAGAATACTTGAAATGGTTCTACTAATTGATTTTCATTGCGGAATTTGCAAAATCTCGAAAAGAAATTTTTTGACCAAAAAAATCGATAGGCTAACCCCTTACAGTTTTTTCGAAAAATCGAAGATCCGCTCTAAAAACCGGAATTCTCAATATTTCTGGGTGAAAATCACTAAGAATACTTGAAATGGTTCTACTAATTGATTTTCATTGCGGAATTTGCAAAATCTCGAAAAGAAATTTTTTGACCAAAAAAATTGATAGGCTACAGTCCCCTCAACAGTTTTTTCGAAAAATCGAAGATCCGCTCTAAAAACCGGAATTCTCAATATTTCTGGGTGAAAATCACTAAGAATACTTGAAATGGTTCTACTAATTGATTTTCATTGCGGAATTTGCAAAATCTCGAAAAAAAATTTTTGACCAAAAAAATTGATAGGCACAGTCCGCTCAACAGTTTTTTCGAAAAATCGAAAATCCGCTCTAAAAACCGGAATTCTCAATATTTCTGGGTGAAAATCACTAAGAATACTTGAAATGGTTCTACTAATTGATTTTCATTGCGGAATTTGCAAAATCTCGAAAAAAATTTTTTTGACCAAAAAAATTGATAGCCCCCCCCCCTTACAGTTTTTTCGAAAAATCGAAAATCCGCTCTAAAAACCGGAATTCTCAATATTTCTGGGTGAAAATCACTAAGAATACTTGAAATGGTTCTACTAATTGATTTTCATTGCGGAATTTGCAAAATCTCGAAAAAAAATTTTTTGACCAAAAAAATTGATAGCCCCCCCCCCCCCTTACAGTTTTTTCGAAAAATCGAAAATCCGCTCTAAAAACCGGAATTCTCAATATTTCTCGGTGAAAATCACTAAGAATACTTGAAATGGTTCTACTAATTGATTTTCATTGCGGAATTTGCAAAATCTCGAAAAAAAATTTTTGACCAAAAAAATTGATAGGCACAGTCCGCTCAGTCCGCTCAACAGTTTTTTCGAAAAATCGAAAATCCGCTCTAAAAACCGGAAT
>NW_026604525.1:0-25645 GCF_024763615.1 Phlebotomus papatasi
TTGGCATTTTTAAAAAATTAAAAAAAACTCCCAAGGGTGGGATCATGATGATTTTTAATGGGAATTTTTCCAAGAAAAAATTCAACTAAAGATATTAATTGATTGTTAGAATTATTTGAAGTATTCTAATGTGATTTTCATTGAGAAATTTTAAGAATTGCGGTTTCTAGAGCAGATTTTGGCATTTTTAAAAAATTAAAAAAAAAACTCCCAAGGGTGGGATCATGATGATTTTTAATGGGAATTTTTCCAAGAAAAAATTCAACTAAAGATATTAATTGATTGTTAGAATTATTTGAAGTATTCTAATGTGATTTTCATTGAGAAATTTTAAGAATTGCGGTTTCTAGAGCAGATTTTGGCATTTTTAAAAAATTAAAAAAAAAACTCCCAAGGGTGGGATCATGATGATTTTTAATGGGAATTTTTCCAAGAAAAAATTCAACTAAAGATATTAATTGATTGTTAGAATTATTTGAAGTATTCTAATGTGATTTTCATTGAGAAATTTTAAGAATTGCGGTTTCTAGAGCAGATTTTGGCATTTTTAAAAAATTAAAAAAAAACTCCCAAGGGTGGGATCATGATGATTTTTAATGGGAATTTTTCCAAGAAAAAATTCAACTAAAGATATTAATTGATTGTTAGAATTATTTGAAGTATTCTAATGTGATTTTCATTGAGAAATTTTAAGAATTGCGGTTTCTAGAGCAGATTTTGGCATTTTTAAAAAATTAAAAAAAAAACTCCCAAGGGTGGGATCATGATGATTTTTAATGGGAATTTTTCCAAGAAAAAATTCAACTAAAGATATTAATTGATTGTTAGAATTATTTGAAGTATTCTAATGTGATTTTCATTGAGAAATTTTAAGAATTGCGGTTTCTAGAGCAGATTTTGGCATTTTTAAAAAATTAAAAAAAAAACTCCCAAGGGTGGGATCATGATGATTTTGAATGGGAATTTTTCCAAGAAAAAATTCAACTAAAGATATTAATTGATTGTTAGAATTATTTGAAGTATTCTAATGTGATTTTCATTGAGAAATTTTAAGAATTGCGGTTTCTAGAGCAGATTTTGGCATTTTTAAAAAATTAAAAAAAAAACTCCCAAGGGTGGGATCATGATGATTTTTAATGGGAATTTTTCCAAGAAAAAATTCAACTAAAGATATTAATTGATTGTTAGAATTATTTGAAGTATTCTAATGTGATTTTCATTGAGAAATTTTAAGAATTGCGGTTTCTAGAGCAGATTTTGGCATTTTTAAAAAATTAAAAAAAAAACTCCCAAGGGTGGGATCATAATGATTTTTAATGGGAATTTTTCCAAGAAAAAATTCAACTAAAGATATTAATTGATTGTTAGAATTATTTGAAGTATTCTAATGTGATTTTCATTGAGAAATTTTAAGAATTGCGGTTTCTAGAGCAGATTTTGGCATTTTTAAAAAATTAAAAAAAACTCCCAAGGGTGGGATCATGATGATTTTTAATGGGAATTTTTCCAAGAAAAAATTCAACTAAAGATATTAATTGATTGTTAGAATTATTTGAAGTATTCTAATGTGATTTTCATTGAGAAATTTTAAGAATTGCGGTTTCTAGAGCAGATTTTGGCATTTTTAAAAAATTAAAAAAAAAACTCCCAAGGGTGGGATCATGATGATTTTTAATGGGAATTTTTCCAAGAAAAAATTCAACTAAAGATATTAATTGATTGTTAGAATTATTTGAAGTATTCTAATGTGATTTTCATTGAGAAATTTTAAGAATTGCGGTTTCTAGAGCAGATTTTGGCATTTTTAAAAAATTAAAAAAAAAACTCCCAAGGGTGGGATCATGATGATTTTTAATGGGAATTTTTCCAAGAAAAAATTCAACTAAAGATATTAATTGATTGTTAGAATTATTTGAAGTATTCTAATGTGATTTTCATTGAGAAATTTTAAGAATTGCGGTTTCTAGAGCAGATTTTGGCATTTTTAAAAAATTAAAAAAAAAAACTCCCAAGGGTGGGATCATGATGATTTTTAATGGGAATTTTTCCAAGAAAAAATTCAACTAAAGATATTAATTGATTGTTAGAATTATTTGAAGTATTCTAATGTGATTTTCATTGAGAAATTTTAAGAATTGCGGTTTCTAGAGCAGATTTTGGCATTTTTAAAAAATTAAAAAAAAAACTCCCAAGGGTGGGATCATGATGATTTTTAATGGGAATTTTTCCAAGAAAAAATTCAACTAAAGATATTAATTGATTGTTAGAATTATTTGAAGTATTCTAATGTGATTTTCATTGAGAAATTTTAAGAATTGCGGTTTCTAGAGCAGATTTTGGCATTTTTAAAAAATTAAAAAAAAAACTCCCAAGGGTGGGATCATGATGATTTTTAATGGGAATTTTTCCAAGAAAAAATTCAACTAAAGATATTAATTGATTGTTAGAATTATTTGAAGTATTCTAATGTGATTTTCATTGAGAAATTTTAAGAATTGCGGTTTCTAGAGCAGATTTTGGCATTTTTAAAAAATTCCCAAAAAAAAAACTCCCAAGGGTGGGATCATGATGATTTTTAATGGGAATTTTTCCAAGAAAAAATTCAACTAAAGATATTAATTGATTGTTAGAATTATTTGAAGTATTCTAATGTGATTTTCATTGAGAAATTTTAAGAATTGCGGTTTCTAGAGCAGATTTTGGCATTTTTAAAAAATTAAAAAAAACTCCCAAGGGTGGGATCATGATGATTTTTAATGGGAATTTTTCCAAGAAAAAATTCAACTAAAGATATTAATTGATTGTTAGAATTATTTGAAGTATTCTAATGTGATTTTCATTGAGAAATTTTAAGAATTGCGGTTTCTAGAGCAGATTTTGGCATTTTTAAAAAATTAAAAAAAACTCCCAAGGGTGGGATCATGATGATTTTTAATGGGAATTTTTCCAAGAAAAAATTCAACTAAAGATATTAATTGATTGTTAGAATTATTTGAAGTATTCTAATGTGATTTTCATTGAGAAATTTTAAGAATTGCGGTTTCTAGAGCAGATTTTGGCATTTTTAAAAAATTAAAAAAAAAACTCCCAAGGGTGGGATCATGATGATTTTTAATGGGAATTTTTCCAAGAAAAAATTCAACTAAAGATATTAATTGATTGTTAGAATTATTTGAAGTATTCTAATGTGATTTTCATTGAGAAATTTTAAGAATTGCGGTTTCTAGAGCAGATTTTGGCATTTTTAAAAAATTAAAAAAAAACTCCCAAGGGTGGGATCATGATGATTTTTAATGGGAATTTTTCCAAGAAAAAATTCAACTAAAGATATTAATTGATTGTTAGAATTATTTGAAGTATTCTAATGTGATTTTCATTGAGAAATTTTAAGAATTGCGGTTTCTAGAGCAGATTTTGGCATTTTTAAAAAATTAAAAAAAAAACTCCCAAGGGTGGGATCATGATGATTTTTAATGGGAATTTTTCCAAGAAAAAATTCAACTAAAGATATTAATTGATTGTTAGAATTATTTGAAGTATTCTAATGTGATTTTCATTGAGAAATTTTAAGAATTGCGGTTTCTAGAGCAGATTTTGGCATTTTTAAAAAATTAAAAAAAAAACTCCCAAGGGTGGGATCATGATGATTTTGAATGGGAATTTTTCCAAGAAAAAATTCAACTAAAGATATTAATTGATTGTTAGAATTATTTGAAGTATTCTAATGTGATTTTCATTGAGAAATTTTAAGAATTGCGGTTTCTAGAGCAGATTTTGGCATTTTTAAAAAATTAAAAAAAAAACTCCCAAGGGTGGGATCATGATGATTTTTAATGGGAATTTTTCCAAGAAAAAATTCAACTAAAGATATTAATTGATTGTTAGAATTATTTGAAGTATTCTAATGTGATTTTCATTGAGAAATTTTAAGAATTGCGGTTTCTAGAGCAGATTTTGGCATTTTTAAAAAATTAAAAAAAAACTCCCAAGGGTGGGATCATAATGATTTTTAATGGGAATTTTTCCAAGAAAAAATTCAACTAAAGATATTAATTGATTGTTAGAATTATTTGAAGTATTCTAATGTGATTTTCATTGAGAAATTTTAAGAATTGCGGTTTCTAGAGCAGATTTTGGCATTTTTAAAAAATTAAAAAAAACTCCCAAGGGTGGGATCATGATGATTTTTAATGGGAATTTTTCCAAGAAAAAATTCAACTAAAGATATTAATTGATTGTTAGAATTATTTGAAGTATTCTAATGTGATTTTCATTGAGAAATTTTAAGAATTGCGGTTTCTAGAGCAGATTTTGGCAATTTAAAAAATAAAAAAAAAACTCCCAAGGGTGGGATCATGATGATTTTTAATGGGAATTTTTCCAAGAAAAAATTCAACTAAAGATATTAATTGATTGTTAGAATTATTTGAAGTATTCTAATGTGATTTTCATTGAGAAATTTTAAGAATTGCGGTTTCTAGAGCAGATTTTGGCATTTTTAAAAAATTAAAAAAAAAACTCCCAAGGGTGGGATCATAATGATTTTTAATGGGAATTTTTCCAAGAAAAAATTCAACTAAAGATATTAATTGATTGTTAGAATTATTTGAAGTATTCTAATGTGATTTTCATTGAGAAATTTTAAGAATTGCGGTTTCTAGAGCAGATTTTGGCATTTTTAAAAAATTAAAAAAAAACTCCCAAGGGTGGGATCATGATGATTTTTAATGGGAATTTTTCCAAGAAAAAATTCAACTAAAGATATTGATTGTTAGAATTATTTGAAGTATTCTAATGTGATTTTCATTGAGAAATTTTAAGAATTGCGGTTTCTAGAGCAGATTTTGGCATTTTTAAAAAATTAAAAAAAAACTCCCAAGGGTGGGATCATGATGATTTTTAATGGGAATTTTTCCAAGAAAAAATTCAACTAAAGGTATTAATTGATTGTTAGAATTATTTGAAGTATTCTAATGTGATTTTCATTGAGAAATTTTAAGAATTGCGGTTTCTAGAGCAGATTTTGGCATTTTTAAAAAATTAAAAAAAAAACTCCCAAGGGTGGGATCATGATGATTTTTAATGGGAATTTTTCCAAGAAAAAATTCAACTAAAGATATTAATTGATTGTTAGAATTATTTGAAGTATTCTAATGTGATTTTCATTGAGAAATTTTAAGAATTGCGGTTTCTAGAGCAGATTTTGGCATTTTTAAAAAATTAAAAAAAAACTCCCAAGGGTGGGATCATGATGATTTTTAATGGGAATTTTTCCAAGAAAAAATTCAACTAAAGATATTAATTGATTGTTAGAATTATTTGAAGTATTCTAATGTGATTTTCATTGAGAAATTTTAAGAATTGCGGTTTCTAGAGCAGATTTTGGCATTTTTAAAAAATTAAAAAAAAACTCCCAAGGGTGGGATCATGATGATTTTTAATGGGAATTTTTCCAAGAAAAAATTCAACTAAAGATATTAATTGATTGTTAGAATTATTTGAAGTATTCTAATGTGATTTTCATTGAGAAATTTTAAGAATTGCGGTTTCTAGAGCAGATTTTGGCATTTTTAAAAAATTAAAAAAAAAACTCCCAAGGGTGGGATCATGATGATTTTTAATGGGAATTTTTCCAAGAAAAAATTCAACTAAAGATATTAATTGATTGTTAGAATTATTTGAAGTATTCTAATGTGATTTTCATTGAGAAATTTTAAGAATTGCGGTTTCTAGAGCAGATTTTGGCATTTTTAAAAAATTAAAAAAAAACTCCCAAGGGTGGGATCATGATGATTTTTAATGGGAATTTTTCCAAGAAAAAATTCAACTAAAGATATTAATTGATTGTTAGAATTATTTGAAGTATTCTAATGTGATTTTCATTGTGAAATTTTAAGAATTGCGGTTTCTAGAGCAGATTTTGGCATTTTTAAAAAATTAAAAAAAAAACTCCCAAGGGTGGGATCATGATGATTTTTAATGGGAATTTTTCCAAGAAAAAATTCAACTAAAGATATTAATTGATTGTTAGAATTATTTGAAGTATTCTAATGTGATTTTCATTGAGAAATTTTAAGAATTGCGGTTTCTAGAGCAGATTTTGGCATTTTTAAAAAATTAAAAAAAAACTCCCAAGGGTGGGATCATGATGATTTTTAATGGGAATTTTTCCAAGAAAAAATTCAACTAAAGATATTAATTGATTGTTAGAATTATTTGAAGTATTCTAATGTGATTTTCATTGAGAAATTTTAAGAATTGCGGTTTCTAGAGCAGATTTTGGCATTTTTAAAAAATTAAAAAAAAACTCCCAAGGGTGGGATCATGATGATTTTTAATGGGAATTTTTCCAAGAAAAAATTCAACTAAAGATATTAATTGATTGTTAGAATTATTTGAAGTATTCTAATGTGATTTTCATTGAGAAATTTTAAGAATTGCGGTTTCTAGAGCAGATTTTGGCATTTTTAAAAAATTAAAAAAAAACTCCCAAGGGTGGGATCATGATGATTTTTAATGGGAATTTTTCCAAGAAAAAATTCAACTAAAGATATTAATTGATTGTTAGAATTATTTGAAGTATTCTAATGTGATTTTCATTGAGAAATTTTAAGAATTGCGGTTTCTAGAGCAGATTTTGGCATTTTTAAAAAATTAAAAAAAAAACTCCCAAGGGTGGGATCATGATGATTTTTAATGGGAATTTTTCCAAGAAAAAATTCAACTAAAGATATTAATTGATTGTTAGAATTATTTGAAGTATTCTAATGTGATTTTCATTGAGAAATTTTAAGAATTGCGGTTTCTAGAGCAGATTTTGGCATTTTTAAAAAATTAAAAAAAAAACTCCCAAGGGTGGGATCATGATGATTTTTAATGGGAATTTTTCCAAGAAAAAATTCAACTAAAGATATTAATTGATTGTTAGAATTATTTGAAGTATTCTAATGTGATTTTCATTGAGAAATTTTAAGAATTGCGGTTTCTAGAGCAGATTTTGGCATTTTTAAAAAATTAAAAAAAAAAACTCCCAAGGGTGGGATCATGATGATTTTTAATGGGAATTTTTCCAAGAAAAAATTCAACTAAAGATATTAATTGATTGTTAGAATTATTTGAAGTATTCTAATGTGATTTTCATTGTGAAATTTTAAGAATTGCGGTTTCTAGAGCAGATTTTGGCATTTTTAAAAAATTAAAAAAAACTCCCAAGGGTGGGATCATGATGATTTTTAATGGGAATTTTTCCAAGAAAAAATTCAACTAAAGATATTAATTGATTGTTAGAATTATTTGAAGTATTCTAATGTGATTTTCATTGAGAAATTTTAAGAATTGCGGTTTCTAGAGCAGATTTTGGCATTTTTAAAAAATTAAAAAAAACTCCCAAGGGTGGGATCATGATGATTTTTAATGGGAATTTTTCCAAGAAAAAATTCAACTAAAGATATTAATTGATTGTTAGAATTATTTGAAGTATTCTAATGTGATTTTCATTGAGAAATTTTAAGAATTGCGGTTTCTAGAGCAGATTTTGGTTTCTAGAGCAGATTTTGGCATTTTTAAAAAATTAAAAAAAAAACTCCCAAGGGTGGGATCATGATGATTTTTAATGGGAATTTTTCCAAGAAAAAATTCAACTAAAGATATTAATTGATTGTTAGAATTATTTGAAGTATTCTAATGTGATTTTCATTGAGAAATTTTAAGAATTGCGGTTTCTAGAGCAGATTTTGGCATTTTTAAAAAATTAAAAAAAAAACTCCCAAGGGTGGGATCATGATGATTTTTAATGGGAATTTTTCCAAGAAAAAATTCAACTAAAGATATTAATTGATTGTTAGAATTATTTGAAGTATTCTAATGTGATTTTCATTGAGAAATTTTAAGAATTGCGGTTTCTAGAGCAGATTTTGGCATTTTTAAAAAATTAAAAAAAAAACTCCCAAGGGTGGGATCATGATGATTTTTAATGGGAATTTTTCCAAGAAAAAATTCAACTAAAGATATTAATTGATTGTTAGAATTATTTGAAGTATTCTAATGTGATTTTCATTGAGAAATTTTAAGAATTGCGGTTTCTAGAGCAGATTTTGGCATTTTTAAAAAATTAAAAAAAAACTCCCAAGGGTGGGATCATGATGATTTTTAATGGGAATTTTTCCAAGAAAAAATTCAACTAAAGATATTAATTGATTGTTAGAATTATTTGAAGTATTCTAATGTGATTTTCATTGAGAAATTTTAAGAATTGCGGTTTCTAGAGCAGATTTTGGCATTTTTAAAAAATTAAAAAAAAACTCCCAAGGGTGGGATCATGATGATTTTTAATGGGAATTTTTCCAAGAAAAAATTCAACTAAAGATATTAATTGATTGTTAGAATTATTTGAAGTATTCTAATGTGATTTTCATTGAGAAATTTTAAGAATTGCGGTTTCTAGAGCAGATTTTGGCATTTTTAAAAAATTAAAAAAAAAACTCCCAAGGGTGGGATCATGATGATTTTTAATGGGAATTTTTCCAAGAAAAAATTCAACTAAAGATATTAATTGATTGTTAGAATTATTTGAAGTATTCTAATGTGATTTTCATTGAGAAATTTTAAGAATTGCGGTTTCTAGAGCAGATTTTGGCATTTTTAAAAAATTAAAAAAAAACTCCCAAGGGTGGGATCATGATGATTTTTAATGGGAATTTTTCCAAGAAAAAATTCAACTAAAGATATTAATTGATTGTTAGAATTATTTGAAGTATTCTAATGTGATTTTCATTGAGAAATTTTAAGAATTGCGGTTTCTAGAGCAGATTTTGGCATTTTTAAAAAATTAAAAAAAACTCCCAAGGGTGGGATCATGATGATTTTTAATGGGAATTTTTCCAAGAAAAAATTCAACTAAAGATATTAATTGATTGTTAGAATTATTTGAAGTATTCTAATGTGATTTTCATTGAGAAATTTTAAGAATTGCGGTTTCTAGAGCAGATTTTGGCATTTTTAAAAAATTAAAAAAAACTCCCAAGGGTGGGATCATGATGATTTTTAATGGGAATTTTTCCAAGAAAAAATTCAACTAAAGATATTAATTGATTGTTAGAATTATTTGAAGTATTCTAATGTGATTCTCATTGATAAATTTTAAGAATTGCGGTTTCTAGAGCAGATTTTGGCATTTTTAAAAAATTAAAAAAAAACTCCCAAGGGTGGGATCATGATGATTTTTAATGGGAATTTTTCCAAGAAAAAATTCAACTAAAGATATTAATTGATTGTTAGAATTATTTGAAGTATTCTAATGTGATTTTCATTGAGAAATTTTAAGAATTGCGGTTTCTAGAGCAGATTTTGGCATTTTTAAAAAATTAAAAAAAAACTCCCAAGGGTGGGATCATGATGATTTTTAATGGGAATTTTTCCAAGAAAAAATTCAACTAAAGATATTAATTGATTGTTAGAATTATTTGAAGTATTCTAATGTGATTTTCATTGAGAAATTTTAAGAATTGCGGTTTCTAGAGCAGATTTTGGCATTTTTAAAAAATTAAAAAAAAACTCCCAAGGGTGGGATCATGATGATTTTTAATGGGAATTTTTCCAAGAAAAAATTCAACTAAAGATATTAATTGATTGTTAGAATTATTTGAAGTATTCTAATGTGATTTTCATTGAGAAATTTTAAGAATTGCGGTTTCTAGAGCAGATTTTGGCATTTTTAAAAAATTAAAAAAAAAACTCCCAAGGGTGGGATCATGATGATTTTTAATGGGAATTTTTCCAAGAAAAAATTCAACTAAAGATATTAATTGATTGTTAGAATTATTTGAAGTATTCTAATGTGATTTTTATTTATTTTATTTATTTATTCATTTCACTCGAGCCCAATGCGCCCCATACCATTAAGAAACCCACAACCCACCCCTACCCTGACGCTGGTACTCGAGCGGCGGCCGCCGCCGTCTTCACAACAGCCTCCACGGGTAAACGGCGGAAACCCCGCTTCAGACCGAATTACAAGATTTACATAATTCATATTGTATAAATTTTCATTTTTACAATTAAATGGTTCAGAGCAGGATAGTGGGTAGCGTGAGAAGTTAGCAAAGGGTCGAGGTAAGTGAATGGCTTGAAAATCATACGATTTCCGTGTTGCCATCACTGAGATTGCAATCAATGCGCAAAATTGGAAAAAATTAGGAAAAAAGAAAAAAAATAACAGAAGATACCGCAACCAATAATGCAAAAAATAGTAGAATTCAAAAATTTAGGTGAGAAAAAAAAACCGGAACGAGAGGAGCAGAAAAAAAAAGAAACCCAAGGAAGATGAAGAGGCACCCCGAAATAGCCAAAGAAAAATTTAAAATAATGAAAAATAACAAGAAAGAAGAGAAATTACGAAGTGAAGATGCATTGCAGTAAAGCGATGAAAAGAGAAGAAAAAAAAATATAGAAAAAATTAAAGCAAACGTCGAGAGCAGAGTTGAGCATTGTAATAAAAAAAAAGTATATTCTAAAGGTTAGAAGAAAAAAAAATTGATGGGATAACTGAAAGTATTTCTTATTAAATATTTTTGAGACTTATTTTTAGAGAAGAGGTTATAATTTAAAAAAAAGAAAAAAATAGTAAGAAAAAGCTCTGACGAAGAAAAATCATGCAGCACCGATCACAGAAAAAAAAAAAACAAAAACTTCAGTCGTATAGCAAGCTCCCCCTTTACATAAATATCAGGGTAAGAGAGAGGCGAGAGAATCCCTAGTAGAAAGGAGATTGCGCCGTAAGAAGTATATATCAAATGAAGGGAAAAAAAAAAGATTTTCATTGAGAAATTTTAAGAATTGCGGTTTCTAGAGCAGATTTTGGCATTTTTAAAAAATTAAAAAAAAACTCCCAAGGGTGGGATCATGATGATTTTTAATGGGAATTTTTCCAAGAAAAAATTCAACTAAAGATATTAATTGATTGTTAGAATTATTTGAAGTATTCTTATGTGATTTTCATTGAGAAATTTTAAGAATTGCGGTTTCTAGAGCAGATTTTGGCATTTTTAAAAAATTAAAAAAAAAACTCCCAAGGGTGGGATCATGATGATTTTTAATGGGAATTTTTCCAAGAAAAAATTCAACTAAAGATATTAATTGATTGTTAGAATTATTTGAAGTATTCTAATGTGATTTTCATTGAGAAATTTTAAGAATTGCGGTTTCTAGAGCAGATTTTGGCATTTTTAAAAAATTAAAAAAAAACTCCCAAGGGTGGGATCATGATGATTTTTAATGGGAATTTTTCCAAGAAAAAATTCAACTAAAGATATTAATTGATTGTTAGAATTATTTGAAGTATTCTAATGTGATTTTCATTGAGAAATTTTAAGAATTGCGGTTTCTAGAGCAGATTTTGGCATTTTTAAAAAATTAAAAAAAAAACTCCCAAGGGTGGGATCATGATGATTTTTAATGGGAATTTTTCCAAGAAAAAATTCAACTAAAGATATTAATTGATTGTTAGAATTATTTGAAGTATTCTAATGTGATTTTCATTGAGAAATTTTAAGAATTGCGGTTTCTAGAGCAGATTTTGGCATTTTTAAAAAATTAAAAAAAAACTCCCAAGGGTGGGATCATGATGATTTTTAATGGGAATTTTTCCAAGAAAAAATTCAACTAAAGATATTAATTGATTGTTAGAATTATTTGAAGTATTCTAATGTGATTTTCATTGAGAAATTTTAAGAATTGCGGTTTCTAGAGCAGATTTTGGCATTTTTAAAAGATTAAAAAAAAACTCCCAAGGGTGGGATCATGATGATTTTTAATGGGAATTTTTCCAAGAAAAAATTCAACTAAAGATATTAATTGATTGTTAGAATTATTTGAAGTATTCTAATGTGATTTTCATTGAGAAATTTTAAGAATTGCGGTTTCTAGAGCAGATTTTGGCATTTTTAAAAAATTAAAAAAAACTCCCAAGGGTGGGATCATGATGATTTTTAATGGGAATTTTTCCAAGAAAAAATTCAACTAAAGATATTAATTGATTGTTAGAATTATTTGAAGTATTCTAATGTGATTTTCATTGAGAAATTTTAAGAATTGCGGTTTCTAGAGCAGATTTTGGCATTTTTAAAAAATTAAAAAAAACTCCCAAGGGTGGGATCATGATGATTTTTAATGGGAATTTTTCCAAGAAAAAATTCAACTAAAGATATTAATTGATTGTTAGAATTATTTGAAGTATTCTAATGTGATTTTCATTGAGAAATTTTAAGAATTGCGGTTTCTAGAGCAGATTTTGGCATTTTTAAAAAATTAAAAAAAAAACTCCCAAGGGTGGGATCATGATGATTTTTAATGGGAATTTTTCCAAGAAAAAATTCAACTAAAGATATTAATTGATTGTTAGAATTATTTGAAGTATTCTAATGTGATTTTCATTGAGAAATTTTAAGAATTGCGGTTTCTAGAGCAGATTTTGGCATTTTTAAAAAATTGAAAAAAAAAACTCCCAAGGGTGGGATCATGATGATTTTTAATGGGAATTTTTCCAAGAAAAAATTCAACTAAAGATATTAATTGATTGTTAGAATTATTTGAAGTATTCTAATGTGATTTTCATTGAGAAATTTTAAGAATTGCGGTTTCTAGAGCAGATTTTGGCATTTTTAAAAAATTGAAAAAAAACTCCCAAGGGTGGGATCATGATGATTTTTAATGGAAATTTTTCCAAGAAAAAATTCAACTAAAGATATTAATTGATTGTTAGAATTATTTGAAGTATTCTAATGTGATTTTCATTGAGAAATTTTAAGAATTGCGGTTTCTAGAGCAGATTTTGGCATTTTTAAAAAATTAAAAAAAAACTCCCAAGGGTGGGATCATGATGATTTTTAATGGGAATTTTTCCAAGAAAAAATTCAACTAAAGATATTAATTGATTGTTAGAATTATTTGAAGTATTCTAATGTGATTTTCATTGAGAAATTTTAAGAATTGCGGTTTCTAGAGCAGATTTTGGCATTTTTAAAAAATTGAAAAAAAAACTCCCAAGGGTGGGATCATGATGATTTTTAATGGGAATTTTTCCAAGAAAAAATTCAACTAAAGATATTAATTGATTGTTAGAATTATTTGAAGTATTCTAATGTGATTCTCATTGAGAAATTTTAAGAATTGCGGTTTCTAGAGCAGATTTTGGCATTTTTAAAAAATTAAAAAAAGACTCCCAAGGGTGGGATCATGATGATTTTTAATGGGAATTTTTCCAAGAAAAAATTCAACTAAAGATATTAATTGATTGTTAGAATTATTTGAAGTATTCTAATGTGATTTTCATTGAGAAATTTTAAGAATTGCGGTTTCTAGAGCAGATTTTGGCATTTTTAAAAAATTAAAAAAAAACTCCCAAGGGTGGGATCATGATGATTTTTAATGGGAATTTTTCCAAGAAAAAATTCAACTAAAGATATTAATTGATTGTTAGAATTATTTGAAGTATTCTAATGTGATTTTCATTGAGAAATTTTAAGAATTGCGGTTTCTAGAGCAGATTTTGGCATTTTTAAAAAATTAAAAAAAAACTCCCAAGGGTGGGATCATGATGATTTTTAATGGGAATTTTTCCAAGAAAAAATTCAACTAAAGATATTAATTGATTGTTAGAATTATTTGAAGTATTCTAATGTGATTTTCATTGAGAAATTTTAAGAATTGCGGTTTCTAGAGCAGATTTTGGCATTTTTAAAAAATTAAAAAAAAACTCCCAAGGGTGGGATCATGATGATTTTTAATGGGAATTTTTCCAAGAAAAAATTCAACTAAAGATATTAATTGATTGTTAGAATTATTTGAAGTATTCTAATGTGATTTTCATTGAGAAATTTTAAGAATTGCGGTTTCTAGAGCAGATTTTGGCATTTTTAAAAAATTAAAAAAAAACTCCCAAGGGTGGGATCATGATGATTTTTAATGGGAATTTTTCCAAGAAAAAATTCAACTAAAGATATTAATTGATTGTTAGAATTATTTGAAGTATTCTAATGTGATTTTCATTGAGAAATTTTAAGAATTGCGGTTTCTAGAGCAGATTTTGGCATTTTTAAAAAATTAAAAAAAAACTCCCAAGGGTGGGATCATGATGATTTTTAATGGGAATTTTTCCAAGAAAAAATTCAACTAAAGATATTAATTGATTGTTAGAATTATTTGAAGTATTCTAATGTGATTTTCATTGAGAAATTTTAAGAATTGCGGTTTCTAGAGCAGATTTTGGCATTTTTAAAAAATTAAAAAAAAACTCCCAAGGGTGGGATCATGATGATTTTTAATGGGAATTTTTCCAAGAAAAAATTCAACTAAAGATATTAATTGATTGTTAGAATTATTTGAAGTATTCTAATGTGATTTTCATTGAGAAATTTTAAGAATTGCGGTTTCTAGAGCAGATTTTGGCATTTTTAAAAAATTAAAAAAAAACTCCCAAGGGTGGGATCATGATGATTTTTAATGGGAATTTTTCCAAGAAAAAATTCAACTAAAGATATTAATTGATTGTTAGAATTATTTGAAGTATTCTAATGTGATTTTCATTGAGAAATTTTAAGAATTGCGGTTTCTAGAGCAGATTTTGGCATTTTTAAAAAATTAAAAAAAAACTCCCAAGGGTGGGATCATGATGATTTTTAATGGGAATTTTTCCAAGAAAAAATTCAACTAAAGATATTAATTGATTGTTAGAATTATTTGAAGTATTCTAATGTGATTTTCATTGAGAAATTTTAAGAATTGCGGTTTCTAGAGCAGATTTTGGCATTTTTAAAAAATTAAAAAAAAAACTCCCAAGGGTGGGATCATGATGATTTTTAATGGGAATTTTTCCAAGAAAAAATTCAACTAAAGATATTAATTGATTGTTAGAATTATTTGAAGTATTCTAATGTGATTTTCATTGAGAAATTTTAAGAATTGCGGTTTCTAGAGCAGATTTTGGCATTTTTAAAAAATTAAAAAAAAAAAAAAACTCCCAAGGGTGGGATCATGATGATTTTTAATGGGAATTTTTCCAAGAAAAAATTCAACTAAAGATATTAATTGATTGTTAGAATTATTTGAAGTATTCTAATGTGATTTTCATTGAGAAATTTTAAGAATTGCGGTTTCTAGAGCAGATTTTGGCATTTTTAAGAATTGCGGTTTCTAAAAATTTTTAAAAAATTAAAAAAAAAACTCCCAAGGGTGGGATCATGATGATTTTTAATGGGAATTTTTCCAAGAAAAAATTCAACTAAAGATATTAATTGATTGTTAGAATTATTTGAAGTATTCTAATGTGATTTTCATTGAGAAATTTTAAGAATTGCGGTTTCTAGAGCAGATTTTGGCATTTTTAAAAAATTAAAAAAAAACTCCCAAGGGTGGGATCATGATGATTTTTAATGGGAATTTTTCCAAGAAAAAATTCAACTAAAGATATTAATTGATTGTTAGAATTATTTGAAGTATTCTAATGTGATTTTCATTGAGAAATTTTAAGAATTGCGGTTTCTAGAGCAGATTTTGGCATTTTTAAAAAATTAAAAAAAAACTCCCAAGGGTGGGATCATGATGATTTTTAATGGGAATTTTTCCAAGAAAAAATTCAACTAAAGATATTAATTGATTGTTAGAATTATTTGAAGTATTCTAATGTGATTTTCATTGAGAAATTTTAAGAATTGCGGTTTCTAGAGCAGATTTTGGCATTTTTAAAAAATTAAAAAAAAACTCCCAAGGGTGGGATCATGATGATTTTTAATGGGAATTTTTCCAAGAAAAAATTCAACTAAAGATATTAATTGATTGTTAGAATTATTTGAAGTATTCTAATGTGATTTTCATTGAGAAATTTTAAGAATTGCGGTTTCTAGAGCAGATTTTGGCATTTTTAAAAAATTAAAAAAAAACTCCCAAGGGTGGGATCATGATGATTTTTAATGGGAATTTTTCCAAGAAAAAATTCAACTAAAGATATTAATTGATTGTTAGAATTATTTGAAGTATTCTAATGTGATTTTCATTGAGAAATTTTAAGAATTGCGGTTTCTAGAGCAGATTTTGGCATTTTTAAAAAATTAGAATTATTTGAAGTATTTTGGCAAAAAAAAACTCCCAAGGGTGGGATCATGATGATTTTTAATGGGAATTTTTCCAAGAAAAAATTCAACTAAAGATATTAATTGATTGTTAGAATTATTTGAAGTATTCTAATGTGATTTTCATTGAGAAATTTTAAGAATTGCGGTTTCTAGAGCAGATTTTGGCATTTTTAAAAAATTAAAAAAAAACTCCCAAGGGTGGGATCATGATGATTTTTAATGGGAATTTTTCCAAGAAAAAATTCAACTAAAGATATTAATTGATTGTTAGAATTATTTGAAGTATTCTAATGTGATTTTCATTGAGAAATTTTAAGAATTGCGGTTTCTAGAGCAGATTTTGGCATTTTTAAAAAATTAAAAAAAAACTCCCAAGGGTGGGATCATGATGATTTTTAATGGGAATTTTTCCAAGAAAAAATTCAACTAAAGATATTAATTGATTGTTAGAATTATTTGAAGTATTCTAATGTGATTTTCATTGAGAAATTTTAAGAATTGCGGTTTCTAGAGCAGATTTTGGCATTTTTAAAAAATTAAAAAAAAACTCCCAAGGGTGGGATCATGATGATTTTTAATGGGAATTTTTCCAAGAAAAAATTCAACTAAAGATATTAATTGATTGTTAGAATTATTTGAAGTATTCTAATGTGATTTTCATTGAGAAATTTTAAGAATTGCGGTTTCTAGAGCAGATTTTGGCATTTTTAAAAAATTAAAAAAAAACTCCCAAGGGTGGGATCATGATGATTTTTAATGGGAATTTTTCCAAGAAAAAATTCAACTAAAGATATTAATTGATTGTTAGAATTATTTGAAGTATTCTAATGTGATTTTCATTGAGAAATTTTAAGAATTGCGGTTTCTAGAGCAGATTTTGGCATTTTTAAAAAATTAAAAAAAAAACTCCCAAGGGTGGGATCATGATGATTTTTAATGGGAATTTTTCCAAGAAAAAATTCAACTAAAGATATTAATTGATTGTTAGAATTATTTGAAGTATTCTAATGTGATTTTCATTGAGAAATTTTAAGAATTGCGGTTTCTAGAGCAGATTTTGGCATTTTTAAAAAATTAAAAAAAAACTCCCAAGGGTGGGATCATGATGATTTTTAATGGGAATTTTTCCAAGAAAAAATTCAACTAAAGATATTAATTGATTGTTAGAATTATTTGAAGTATTCTAATGTGATTTTCATTGAGAAATTTTAAGAATTGCGGTTTCTAGAGCAGATTTTGGCATTTTTAAAAAATTAAAAAAAAACTCCCAAGGGTGGGATCATGATGATTTTTAATGGGAATTTTTCCAAGAAAAAATTCAACTAAAGATATTAATTGATTGTTAGAATTATTTGAAGTATTCTAATGTGATTTTCATTGAGAAATTTTAAGAATTGCGGTTTCTAGAGCAGATTTTGGCATTTTTAAAAAATTAAAAAAAAACTCCCAAGGGTGGGATCATGATGATTTTTAATGGGAATTTTTCCAAGAAAAAATTCAACTAAAGATATTAATTGATTGTTAGAATTATTTGAAGTATTCTAATGTGATTTTCATTGAGAAATTTTAAGAATTGCGGTTTCTAGAGCAGATTTTGGCATTTTTAAAAAATTAAAAAAAAACTCCCAAGGGTGGGATCATGATGATTTTTAATGGGAATTTTTCCAAGAAAAAATTCAACTAAAGATATTAATTGATTGTTAGAATTATTTGAAGTATTCTAATGTGATTTTCATTGAGAAATTTTAAGAATTGCGGTTTCTAGAGCAGATTTTGGCATTTTTAAAAAATTAAAAAAAAAACTCCCAAGGGTGGGATCATGATGATTTTTAATGGGAATTTTTCCAAGAAAAAATTCAACTAAAGATATTAATTGATTGTTAGAATTATTTGAAGTATTCTAATGTGATTTTCATTGAGAAATTTTAAGAATTGCGGTTTCTAGAGCAGATTTTGGCATTTTTAAAAAATTAAAAAAAAAACTCCCAAGGGTGGGATCATGATGATTTTTAATGGGAATTTTTCCAAGAAAAAATTCAACTAAAGATATTAATTGATTGTTAGAATTATTTGAAGTATTCTAATGTGATTTTCATTGAGAAATTTTAAGAATTGCGGTTTCTAGAGCAGATTTTGGCATTTTTAAAAAATTAAAAAAAAAACTCCCAAGGGTGGGATCATGATGATTTTTAATGGGAATTTTTCCAAGAAAAAATTCAACTAAAGATATTAATTGATTGTTAGAATTATTTGAAGTATTCTAATGTGATTTTCATTGAGAAATTTTAAGAATTGCGGTTTCTAGAGCAGATTTTGGCATTTTTAAAAAATTAAAAAAAAACTCCCAAGGGTGGGATCATGATGATTTTTAATGGGAATTTTTCCAAGAAAAAATTCAACTAAAGATATTAATTGATTGTTAGAATTATTTGAAGTATTCTAATGTGATTTTCATTGAGAAATTTTAAGAATTGCGGTTTCTAGAGCAGATTTTGGCATTTTTAAAAAATTAAAAAAAAACTCCCAAGGGTGGGATCATGATGATTTTTAATGGGAATTTTTCCAAGAAAAAATTCAACTAAAGATATTAATTGATTGTTAGAATTATTTGAAGTATTCTAATGTGATTTTCATTGAGAAATTTTAAGAATTGCGGTTTCTAGAGCAGATTTTGGCATTTTTAAAAAATTAAAAAAAAACTCCCAAGGGTGGGATCATGATGATTTTTAATGGGAATTTTTCCAAGAAAAAATTCAACTAAAGATATTAATTGATTGTTAGAATTATTTGAAGTATTCTAATGTGATTTTCATTGAGAAATTTTAAGAATTGCGGTTTCTAGAGCAGATTTTGGCATTTTTAAAAAATTAAAAAAAAACTCCCAAGGGTGGGATCATGATGATTTTTAATGGGAATTTTTCCAAGAAAAAATTCAACTAAAGATATTAATTGATTGTTAGAATTATTTGAAGTATTCTAATGTGATTTTCATTGAGAAATTTTAAGAATTGCGGTTTCTAGAGCAGATTTTGGCATTTTTAAAAAATTAAAAAAAAACTCCCAAGGGTGGGATCATGATGATTTTTAATGGGAATTTTTCCAAGAAAAAATTCAACTAAAGATATTAATTGATTGTTAGAATTATTTGAAGTATTCTAATGTGATTTTCATTGAGAAATTTTAAGAATTGCGGTTTCTAGAGCAGATTTTGGCATTTTTAAAAAATTAAAAAAAAACTCCCAAGGGTGGGATCATGATGATTTTTAATGGGAATTTTTCCAAGAAAAAATTCAACTAAAGATATTAATTGATTGTTAGAATTATTTGAAGTATTCTAATGTGATTTTCATTGAGAAATTTTAAGAATTGCGGTTTCTAGAGCAGATTTTGGCATTTTTAAAAAATTAAAAAAAAACTCCCAAGGGTGGGATCATGATGATTTTTAATGGGAATTTTTCCAAGAAAAAATTCAACTAAAGATATTAATTGATTGTTAGAATTATTTGAAGTATTCTAATGTGATTTTCATTGAGAAATTTTAAGAATTGCGGTTTCTAGAGCAGATTTTGGCATTTTTAAAAAATTAAAAAAAAAAACTCCCAAGGGTGGGATCATGATGATTTTTAATGGGAATTTTTCCAAGAAAAAATTCAACTAAAGATATTAATTGATTGTTAGAATTATTTGAAGTATTCTAATGTGATTTTCATTGAGAAATTTTAAGAATTGCGGTTTCTAGAGCAGATTTTGGCATTTTTAAAAAATTAAAAAAAAAACTCCCAAGGGTGGGATCATGATGATTTTTAATGGGAATTTTTCCAAGAAAAAATTCAACTAAAGATATTAATTGATTGTTAGAATTATTTGAAGTATTCTAATGTGATTTTCATTGAGAAATTTTAAGAATTGCGGTTTCTAGAGCAGATTTTGGCATTTTTAAAAAATTAAAAAAAAAACTCCCAAGGGTGGGCATTTTTAAAAAATTAAAAAAAAACTCCCAAGGGTGGGATCATGATGATTTTTAATGGGAATTTTTCCAAGAAAAAATTCAACTAAAGATATTAATTGATTGTTAGAATTATTTGAAGTATTCTAATGTGATTTTCATTGAGAAATTTTAAGAATTGCGGTTTCTAGAGCAGATTTTGGCATTTTTAAAAAATTAAAAAAAAAAACTCCCAAGGGTGGGATCATGATGATTTTTAATGGGAATTTTTCCAAGAAAAAATTCAACTAAAGATATTAATTGATTGTTAGAATTATTTGAAGTATTCTAATGTGATTTTCATTGAGAAATTTTAAGAATTGCGGTTTCTAGAGCAGATTTTGGCATTTTTAAAAAATTAAAAAAAACTCCCAAGGGTGGGATCATGATGATTTTTAATGGGAATTTTTCCAAGAAAAAATTCAACTAAAGATATTAATTGATTGTTAGAATTATTTGAAGTATTCTAATGTGATTTTCATTGAGAAATTTTAAGAATTGCGGTTTCTAGAGCAGATTTTGGCATTTTTAAAAAATTAAAAAAAAAACTCCCAAGGGTGGGATCATGATGATTTTTAATGGGAATTTTTCCAAGAAAAAATTCAACTAAAGATATTAATTGATTGTTAGAATTATTTGAAGTATTCTAATGTGATTTTCATTGAGAAATTTTAAGAATTGCGGTTTCTAGAGCAGATTTTGGCATTTTTAAAAAATTAAAAAAAAACTCCCAAGGGTGGGATCATGATGATTTTTAATGGGAATTTTTCCAAGAAAAAATTCAACTAAAGATATTAATTGATTGTTAGAATTATTTGAAGTATTCTAATGTGATTTTCATTGAGAAATTTTAAGAATTGCGGTTTCTAGAGCAGATTTTGGCATTTTTAAAAAATTAAAAAAAAACTCCCAAGGGTGGGATCATGATGATTTTTAATGGGAATTTTTCCAAGAAAAAATTCAACTAAAGATATTAATTGATTGTTAGAATTATTTGAAGTATTCTAATGTGATTTTCATTGAGAAATTTTAAGAATTGCGGTTTCTAGAGCAGATTTTGGCATTTTTAAAAAATTAAAAAAAAAACTCCCAAGGGTGGGATCATGATGATTTTTAATGGGAATTTTTCCAAGAAAAAATTCAACTAAAGATATTAATTGATTGTTAGAATTATTTGAAGTATTCTAATGTGATTTTCATTGAGAAATTTTAAGAATTGCGGTTTCTAGAGCAGATTTTGGCATTTTTAAAAAATTAAAAAAAAACTCCCAAGGGTGGGATCATGATGATTTTTAATGGGAATTTTTCCAAGAAAAAATTCAACTAAAGATATTAATTGATTGTTAGAATTATTTGAAGTATTCTAATGTGATTTTCATTGAGAAATTTTAAGAATTGCGGTTTCTAGAGCAGATTTTGGCATTTTTAAAAAATTAAAAAAAAACTCCCAAGGGTGGGATCATGATGATTTTTAATGGGAATTTTTCCAAGAAAAAATTCAACTAAAGATATTAATTGATTGTTAGAATTATTTGAAGTATTCTAATGTGATTTTCATTGAGAAATTTTAAGAATTGCGGTTTCTAGAGCAGATTTTGGCATTTTTAAAAAATTAAAAAAAAACTCCCAAGGGTGGGATCATAATGATTTTTAATGGGAATTTTTCCAAGAAAAAATTCAACTAAAGATATTAATTGATTGTTAGAATTATTTGAAGTATTCTAATGTGATTTTCATTGAGAAATTTTAAGAATTGCGGTTTCTAGAGCAGATTTTGGCATTTTTAAAAAATTAAAAAAAAAACTCCCAAGGGTGGGATCATGATGATTTTTAATGGGAATTTTTCCAAGAAAAAATTCAACTAAAGATATTAATTGATTGTTAGAATTATTTGAAGTATTCTAATGTGATTTTCATTGAGAAATTTTAAGAATTGCGGTTTCTAGAGCAGATTTTGGCATTTTTAAAAAATTAAAAAAAAAACTCCCAAGGGTGGGATCATGATGATTTTTAATGGGAATTTTTCCAAGAAAAAATTCAACTAAAGATATTAATTGATTGTTAGAATTATTTGAAGTATTCTAATGTGATTTTCATTGAGAAATTTTAAGAATTGCGGTTTCTAGAGCAGATTTTGGCATTTTTAAAAAATTAAAAAAAAAACTCCCAAGGGTGGGATCATGATGATTTTTAATGGGAATTTTTCCAAGAAAAAATTCAACTAAAGATATTAATTGATTGTTAGAATTATTTGAAGTATTCTAATGTGATTTTCATTGAGAAATTTTAAGAATTGCGGTTTCTAGAGCAGATTTTGGCATTTTTAAAAAATTAAAAAAAAAACTCCCAAGGGTGGGATCATGATGATTTTTAATGGGAATTTTTCCAAGAAAAAATTCAACTAAAGATATTAATTGATTGTTAGAATTATTTGAAGTATTCTAATGTGATTTTCATTGAGAAATTTTAAGAATTGCGGTTTCTAGAGCAGATTTTGGCATTTTTAAAAAATTAAAAAAAAACTCCCAAGGGTGGGATCATGATGATTTTTAATGGGAATTTTTCCAAGAAAAAATTCAACTAAAGATATTAATTGATTGTTAGAATTATTTGAAGTATTCTAATGTGATTTTCATTGAGAAATTTTAAGAATTGCGGTTTCTAGAGCAGATTTTGGCATTTTTAAAAAATTAAAAAAAAAACTCCCAAGGGTGGGATCATGATGATTTTTAATGGGAATTTTTCCAAGAAAAAATTCAACTAAAGATATTAATTGATTGTTAGAATTATTTGAAGTATTCTAATGTGATTTTCATTGAGAAATTTTAAGAATTGCGGTTTCTAGAGCAGATTTTGGCATTTTTAAAAAATTAAAAAAAAACTCCCAAGGGTGGGATCATGATGATTTTTAATGGGAATTTTTCCAAGAAAAAATTCAACTAAAGATATTAATTGATTGTTAGAATTATTTGAAGTATTCTAATGTGATTTTCATTGAGAAATTTTAAGAATTGCGGTTTCTAGAGCAGATTTTGGCATTTTTAAAAAATTAAAAAAAAACTCCCAAGGGTGGGATCATGATGATTTTTAATGGGAATTTTTCCAAGAAAAAATTCAACTAAAGATATTAATTGATTGTTAGAATTATTTGAAGTATTCTAATGTGATTTTCATTGAGAAATTTTAAGAATTGCGGTTTCTAGAGCAGATTTTGGCATTTTTAAAAAATTAAAAAAAAAACTCCCAAGGGTGGGATCATGATGATTTTTAATGGGAATTTTTCCAAGAAAAAATTCAACTAAAGATATTAATTGATTGTTAGAATTATTTGAAGTATTCTAATGTGATTTTCATTGAGAAATTTTAAGAATTGCGGTTTCTAGAGCAGATTTTGGCATTTTTAAAAAATTAAAAAAAAAACTCCCAAGGGTGGGATCATGATGATTTTTAATGGGAATTTTTCCAAGAAAAAATTCAACTAAAGATATTAATTGATTGTTAGAATTATTTGAAGTATTCTAATGTGATTTTCATTGAGAAATTTTAAGAATTGCGGTTTCTAGAGCAGATTTTGGCATTTTTAAAAAATTAAAAAAAAAACTCCCAAGGGTGGGATCATGATGATTTTTAATGGGAATTTTTCCAAGAAAAAATTCAACTAAAGATATTAATTGATTGTTAGAATTATTTGAAGTATTCTAATGTGATTTTCATTGAGAAATTTTAAGAATTGCGGTTTCTAGAGCAGATTTTGGCATTTTTAAAAAATTAAAAAAAAAACTCCCAAGGGTGGGATCATGATGATTTTTAATGGGAATTTTTCCAAGAAAAAATTCAACTAAAGATATTAATTGATTGTTAGAATTATTTGAAGTATTCTAATGTGATTTTCATTGAGAAATTTTAAGAATTGCGGTTTCTAGAGCAGATTTTGGCATTTTTAAAAAATTAAAAAAAAAACTCCCAAGGGTGGGATCATGATGATTTTTAATGGGAATTTTTCCAAGAAAAAATTCAACTAAAGATATTAATTGATTGTTAGAATTATTTGAAGTATTCTAATGTGATTTTCATTGAGAAATTTTAAGAATTGCGGTTTCTAGAGCAGATTTTGGCATTTTTAAAAAATTAAAAAAAAACTCCCAAGGGTGGGATCATGATGATTTTTAATGGGAATTTTTCCAAGAAAAAATTCAACTAAAGATATTAATTGATTGTTAGAATTATTTGAAGTATTCTAATGTGATTTTCATTGAGAAATTTTAAGAATTGCGGTTTCTAGAGCAGATTTTGGCATTTTTAAAAAATTAAAAAAAAACTCCCAAGGGTGGGATCATGATGATTTTTAATGGGAATTTTTCCAAGAAAAAATTCAACTAAAGATATTAATTGATTGTTAGAATTATTTGAAGTATTCTAATGTGATTTTCATTGAGAAATTTTAAGAATTGCGGTTTCTAGAGCAGATTTTGGCATTTTTAAAAAATTAAAAAAAAAACTCCCAAGGGTGGGATCATGATGATTTTTAATGGGAATTTTTCCAAGAAAAAATTCAACTAAAGATATTAATTGATTGTTAGAATTATTTGAAGTATTCTAATGTGATTTTCATTGAGAAATTTTAAGAATTGCGGTTTCTAGAGCAGATTTTGGCATTTTTAAAAAATTAAAAAAAAACTCCCAAGGGTGGGATCATGATGATTTTTAATGGGAATTTTTCCAAGAAAAAATTCAACTAAAGATATTAATTGATTGTTAGAATTATTTGAAGTATTCTAATGTGATTTTCATTGAGAAATTTTAAGAATTGCGGTTTCTAGAGCAGATTTTGGCATTTTTAAAAAATTAAAAAAAAACTCCCAAGGGTGGGATCATGATGATTTTTAATGGGAATTTTTCCAAGAAAAAATTCAACTAAAGATATTAATTGATTGTTAGAATTATTTGAAGTATTCTAATGTGATTTTCATTGAGAAATTTTAAGAATTGCGGTTTCTAGAGCAGATTTTGGCATTTTTAAAAAATTAAAAAAAAACTCCCAAGGGTGGGATCATGATGATTTTTAATGGGAATTTTTCCAAGAAAAAATTCAACTAAAGATATTAATTGATTGTTAGAATTATTTGAAGTATTCTAATGTGATTTTCATTGAGAAATTTTAAGAATTGCGGTTTCTAGAGCAGATTTTGGCATTTTTAAAAAATTAAAAAAAAAACTCCCAAGGGTGGGATCATGATGATTTTTAATGGGAATTTTTCCAAGAAAAAATTCAACTAAAGATATTAATTGATTGTTAGAATTATTTGAAGTATTCTAATGTGATTTTCATTGAGAAATTTTAAGAATTGCGGTTTCTAGAGCAGATTTTGGCATTTTTAAAAAATTAAAAAAAAACTCCCAAGGGTGGGATCATGATGATTTTTAATGGGAATTTTTCCAAAAAAAATTCAACTAAAGATATAAATTGATTGTTAGAATTATTTGAAGTATTCTAATGTGATTTTCATTGAGAAATTTTAAGAATTGCGGTTTCTAG
>NW_026604526.1:0-25306 GCF_024763615.1 Phlebotomus papatasi
CTAAGGGAATTTCTATAATGACTTCTGGAAATTTCCCCAAATGTTCACCCAGGTTTCCCAAAGGAAAATACATATGGAATATTTAGGGAAATTACCCGAGTGTCCTGGAAAATTACCTTGGGAGTACCAGCCGTACTCCCAAGGTAATTTTCTAGTTAAAATTTCCCATGCAGTTCCTATGGTACTCTAAAGGAAAATTCCCTAGGTAATTCCTCAATGATTTTCCATGTTCTTCCTAAGGGAATTTCTATAATGACTTCTGGAAATTTCCCCAAATGTTCACCCAGGTTTCCCAAAGGAAAATACATATGGAATATTTAGGGAAATTACCCGAGTGTCCTGGAAAATTACCTTGGGAGTACCAGCCGTACTCCCAAGGTAATTTTCTAGTTAAAATTTCCCATGCAGTTCCTATGGTACTCTAAAGGAAAATTCCTTAGGTAATTCCTCAATGATTTTCCATGTTCTTCCTAAGGGAATTTCTATAATGACTTCTGGAAATTTCCCCAAATGTTCACCCAGGTTTCCCAAAGGAAAATACATATGGAATATTTAGGGAAATTACCCGAGTGTCCTGGAAAATTACCTTGGGAGTACCAGCCGTACTCCCAAGGTAATTTTCTAGTGAAAATTTCCCATGCAGTTCCTATGGTACTCTAAAGGAAAATTCCTTAGGTAATTCCTCAATGATTTTCCATGTTCTTCCTAAGGGAATTTCTATAATGACTTCTGGAAATTTCCCCAAATGTTCACCCAGGTTTCCCAAAGGAAAATACATATGGAATATTTAGGGAAATTACCCGAGTGTCCTGGAAAATTACCTTGGGAGTACCAGCCGTACTCCCAAGGTAATTTTCTAGTTAAAATTTCCCATGCAGTTCCTATGGTACTCTAAAGGAAAATTCCTTAGGTAATTCCTCAATGATTTTCCATGTTCTTCCTAAGGGAATTTCTATAATGACTTCTGGAAATTTCCCCAAATGTTCACCCAGGTTTCCCAAAGGAAAATACATATGGAATATTTAGGGAAATTACCCGAGTGTCCTGGAAAATTACCTTGGGAGTACCAGCCGTACTCCCAAGGTAATTTTCTAGTTAAAATTTCCCATGCAGTTCCTATGGTACTCTAAAGGAAAATTCCTTAGGTAATTCCTCAATGATTTTCCATGTTCTTCCTAAGGGAATTTCTATAATGACTTCTGGAAATTTCCCCAAATGTTCACCCAGGTTTCCCAAAGGAAAATACATATGGAATATTTAGGGAAATTACCCGAGTGTCCTGGAAAATTACCTTGGGAGTACCAGCCGTACTCCCAAGGTAATTTTCTAGTTAAAATTTCCCATGCAGTTCCTATGGTACTCTAAAGGAAAATTCCTTAGGTAATTCCTCAATGATTTTCCATGTTCTTCCTAAGGGAATTTCTATAATGACTTCTGGAAATTTCCCCAAATGTTCACCCAGGTTTCCCAAAGGAAAATACATATGGAATATTTAGGGAAATTACCCGAGTGTCCTGGAAAATTACCTTGGGAGTACCAGCCGTACTCCCAAGGTAATTTTCTAGTTAAAATTTCCCATGCAGTTCCTATGGTACTCTAAAGGAAAATTCCTTAGGTAATTCCTCAATGATTTTCCATGTTCTTCCTAAGGGAATTTCTATAATGACTTCTGGAAATTTCCCCAAATGTTCACCCAGGTTTCCCAAAGGAAAATACATATGGAATATTTAGGGAAATTACCCGAGTGTCCTGGAAAATTACCTTGGGAGTACCAGCCGTACTCCCAAGGTAATTTTCTAGTTAAAATTTCCCATGCAGTTCCTATGGTACTCTAAAGGAAAATTCCTTAGGTAATTCCTCAATGATTTTCCATGTTCTTCCTAAGGGAATTTCTATAATGACTTCTGGAAATTTCCCCAAATGTTCACCCAGGTTTCCCAAAGGAAAATACATATGGAATATTTAGGGAAATTACCCGAGTGTCCTGGAAAATTACCTTGGGAGTACCAGCCGTACTCCCAAGGTAATTTTCTAGTTAAAATTTCCCATGCAGTTCCTATGGTACTCTAAAGGAAAATTCCTTAGGTAATTCCTCAATGATTTTCCATGTTCTTCCTAAGGGAATTTCTATAATGACTTCTGGAAATTTCCCCAAATGTTCACCCAGGTTTCCCAAAGGAAAATACATATGGAATATTTAGGGAAATTACCCGAGTGTCCTGGAAAATTACCTTGGGAGTACCAGCCGTACTCCCAAGGTAATTTTCTAGTTAAAATTTCCCATGCAGTTCCTATGGTACTCTAAAGGAAAATTCCTTAGGTAATTCCTCAATGATTTTCCATGTTCTTCCTAAGGGAATTTCTATAATGACTTCTGGAAATTTCCCCAAATGTTCACCCAGGTTTCCCAAAGGAAAATACATATGGAATATTTAGGGAAATTACCCGAGTGTCCTGGAAAATTACCTTGGGAGTACCAGCCGTACTCCCAAGGTAATTTTCTAGTTAAAATTTCCCATGCAGTTCCTATGGTACTCTAAAGGAAAATTCCTTAGGTAATTCCTCAATGATTTTCCATGTTCTTCCTAAGGGAATTTCTATAATGACTTCTGGAAATTTCCCCAAATGTTCACCCAGGTTTCCCAAAGGAAAATACATATGGAATATTTAGGGAAATTACCCGAGTGTCCTGGAAAATTACCTTGGGAGTACCAGCCGTACTCCCAAGGTAATTTTCTAGTTAAAATTTCCCATGCAGTTCCTATGGTACTCTAAAGGAAAATTCCTTAGGTAATTCCTCAATGATTTTCCATGTTCTTCCTAAGGGAATTTCTATAATGACTTCTGGAAATTTCCCCAAATGTTCACCCAGGTTTCCCAAAGGAAAATACATATGGAATATTTAGGGAAATTACCCGAGTGTCCTGGAAAATTACCTTGGGAGTACCAGCCGTACTCCCAAGGTAATTTTCTAGTTAAAATTTCCCATGCAGTTCCTATGGTACTCTAAAGGAAAATTCCTTAGGTAATTCCTCAATGATTTTCCATGTTCTTCCTAAGGGAATTTCTATAATGACTTCTGGAAATTTCCCCAAATGTTCACCCAGGTTTCCCAAAGGAAAA
Source organism: Phlebotomus papatasi (assembly GCF_024763615.1). NCBI lineage: Eukaryota > Metazoa > Arthropoda > Insecta > Diptera > Psychodidae > Phlebotomus > Phlebotomus papatasi. Next base: position 3,124 of record NW_026604526.1, read on the forward strand.
TACATATGGAATATTTAGGGAAATTACCCGAGTGTCCTGGAAAATTACCTTGGGAGTACCAGCCGTACTCCCAAGGTAATTTTCTAGTTAAAATTTCCCATGCAGTTCCTATGGTACTCTAAAGGAAAATTCCTTAGGTAATTCCTCAATGATTTTCCATGTTCTTCCTAAGGGAATTTCTATAATGACTTCTGGAAATTTCCCCAAATGTTCACCCAGGTTTCCCAAAGGAAAATACATATGGAATATTTAGGGAAATTACCCGAGTGTCCTGGAAAATTACCTTGGGAGTACCAGCCGTACTCCCAAGGTAATTTTCTAGTTAAAATTTCCCATGCAGTTCCTATGGTACTCTAAAGGAAAATTCCTTAGGTAATTCCTCAATGATTTTCCATGTTCTTCCTAAGGGAATTTCTATAATGACTTCTGGAAATTTCCCCAAATGTTCACCCAGGTTTCCCAAAGGAAAATACATATGGAATATTTAGGGAAATTACCCGAGTGTCCTGGAAAATTACCTTGGGAGTACCAGCCGTACTCCCAAGGTAATTTTCTAGTTAAAATTTCCCATGCAGTTCCTATGGTACTCTAAAGGAAAATTCCTTAGGTAATTCCTCAATGATTTTCCATGTTCTTCCTAAGGGAATTTCTATAATGACTTCTGGAAATTTCCCCAAATGTTCACCCAGGTTTCCCAAAGGAAAATACATATGGAATATTTAGGGAAATTACCCGAGTGTCCTGGAAAATTACCTTGGGAGTACCAGCCGTACTCCCAAGGTAATTTTCTAGTTAAAATTTCCCATGCAGTTCCTATGGTACTCTAAAGGAAAATTCCTTAGGTAATTCCTCAATGATTTTCCATGTTCTTCCTAAGGGAATTTCTATAATGACTTCTGGAAATTTCCCCAAATGTTCACCCAGGTTTCCCAAAGGAAAATACATATGGAATATTTAGGGAAATTACCCGAGTGTCCTGGAAAATTACCTTGGGAGTACCAGCCGTACTCCCAAGGTAATTTTCTAGTTAAAATTTCCCATGCAGTTCCTATGGTACTCTAAAGGAAAATTCCTTAGGTAATTCCTCAATGATTTTCCATGTTCTTCCTAAGGGAATTTCTATAATGACTTCTGGAAATTTCCCCAAATGTTCACCCAGGTTTCCCAAAGGAAAATACATATGGAATATTTAGGGAAATTACCCGAGTGTCCTGGAAAATTACCTTGGGAGTACCAGCCGTACTCCCAAGGTAATTTTCTAGTTAAAATTTCCCATGCAGTTCCTATGGTACTCTAAAGGAAAATTCCTTAGGTAATTCCTCAATGATTTTCCATGTTCTTCCTAAGGGAATTTCTATAATGACTTCTGGAAATTTCCCCAAATGTTCACCCAGGTTTCCCAAAGGAAAATACATATGGAATATTTAGGGAAATTACCCGAGTGTCCTGGAAAATTACCTTGGGAGTACCAGCCGTACTCCCAAGGTAATTTTCTAGTTAAAATTTCCCATGCAGTTCCTATGGTACTCTAAAGGAAAATTCCTTAGGTAATTCCTCAATGATTTTCCATGTTCTTCCTAAGGGAATTTCTATAATGACTTCTGGAAATTTCCCCAAATGTTCACCCAGGTTTCCCAAAGGAAAATACATATGGAATATTTAGGGAAATTACCCGAGTGTCCTGGAAAATTACCTTGGGAGTACCAGCCGTACTCCCAAGGTAATTTTCTAGTTAAAATTTCCCATGCAGTTCCTATGGTACTCTAAAGGAAAATTCCTTAGGTAATTCCTCAATGATTTTCCATGTTCTTCCTAAGGGAATTTCTATAATGACTTCTGGAAATTTCCCCAAATGTTCACCCAGGTTTCCCAAAGGAAAATACATATGGAATATTTAGGGAAATTACCCGAGTGTCCTGGAAAATTACCTTGGGAGTACCAGCCGTACTCCCAAGGTAATTTTCTAGTTAAAATTTCCCATGCAGTTCCTATGGTACTCTAAAGGAAAATTCCTTAGGTAATTCCTCAATGATTTTCCATGTTCTTCCTAAGGGAATTTCTATAATGACTTCTGGAAATTTCCCCAAATGTTCACCCAGGTTTCCCAAAGGAAAATACATATGGAATATTTAGGGAAATTACCCGAGTGTCCTGGAAAATTACCTTGGGAGTACCAGCCGTACTCCCAAGGTAATTTTCTAGTTAAAATTTCCCATGCAGTTCCTATGGTACTCTAAAGGAAAATTCCTTAGGTAATTCCTCAATGATTTTCCATGTTCTTCCTAAGGGAATTTCTATAATGACTTCTGGAAATTTCCCCAAATGTTCACCCAGGTTTCCCAAAGGAAAATACATATGGAATATTTAGGGAAATTACCCGAGTGTCCTGGAAAATTACCTTGGGAGTACCAGCCGTACTCCCAAGGTAATTTTCTAGTTAAAATTTCCCATGCAGTTCCTATGGTACTCTAAAGGAAAATTCCTTAGGTAATTCCTCAATGATTTTCCATGTTCTTCCTAAGGGAATTTCTATAATGACTTCTGGAAATTTCCCCAAATGTTCACCCAGGTTTCCCAAAGGAAAATACATATGGAATATTTAGGGAAATTACCCGAGTGTCCTGGAAAATTACCTTGGGAGTACCAGCCGTACTCCCAAGGTAATTTTCTAGTTAAAATTTCCCATGCAGTTCCTATGGTACTCTAAAGGAAAATTCCTTAGGTAATTCCTCAATGATTTTCCATGTTCTTCCTAAGGGAATTTCTATAATGACTTCTGGAAATTTCCCCAAATGTTCACCCAGGTTTCCCAAAGGAAAATACATATGGAATATTTAGGGAAATTACCCGAGTGTCCTGGAAAATTACCTTGGGAGTACCAGCCGTACTCCCAAGGTAATTTTCTAGTTAAAATTTCCCATGCAGTTCCTATGGTACTCTAAAGGAAAATTCCTTAGGTAATTCCTCAATGATTTTCCATGTTCTTCCTAAGGGAATTTCTATAATGACTTCTGGAAATTTCCCCAAATGTTCACCCAGGTTTCCCAAAGGAAAATACATATGGAATATTTAGGGAAATTACCCGAGTGTCCTGGAAAATTACCTTGGGAGTACCAGCCGTACTCCCAAGGTAATTTTCTAGTTAAAATTTCCCATGCAGTTCCTATGGTACTCTAAAGGAAAATTCCTTAGGTAATTCCTCAATGATTTTCCATGTTCTTCCTAAGGGAATTTCTATAATGACTTCTGGAAATTTCCCCAAATGTTCACCCAGGTTTCCCAAAGGAAAATACATATGGAATATTTAGGGAAATTACCCGAGTGTCCTGGAAAATTACCTTGGGAGTACCAGCCGTACTCCCAAGGTAATTTTCTAGTTAAAATTTCCCATGCAGTTCCTATGGTACTCTAAAGGAAAATTCCCTAGGTAATTCATGCAGTTCCTATGGTACTCTAAAGGAAAATTCCTTAGGTAATTCCTCAATGATTTTCCATGTTCTTCCTAAGGGAATTTCTATAATGACTTCTGGAAATTTCCCCAAATGTTCACCCAGGTTTCCCAAAGGAAAATACATATGGAATATTTAGGGAAATTACCCGAGTGTCCTGGAAAATTACCTTGGGAGTACCAGCCGTACTCCCAAGGTAATTTTCTAGTTAAAATTTCCCATGCAGTTCCTATGGTACTCTAAAGGAAAATTCCTTAGGTAATTCCTCAATGATTTTCCATGTTCTTCCTAAGGGAATTTCTATAATGACTTCTGGAAATTTCCCCAAATGTTCACCCAGGTTTCCCAAAGGAAAATACATATGGAATATTTAGGGAAATTACCCGAGTGTCCTGGAAAATTACCTTGGGAGTACCAGCCGTACTCCCAAGGTAATTTTCTAGTTAAAATTTCCCATGCAGTTCCTATGGTACTCTAAAGGAAAATTCCTTAGGTAATTCCTCAATGATTTTCCATGTTCTTCCTAAGGGAATTTCTATAATGACTTCTGGAAATTTCCCCAAATGTTCACCCAGGTTTCCCAAAGGAAAATACATATGGAATATTTAGGGAAATTACCCGAGTGTCCTGGAAAATTACCTTGGGAGTACCAGCCGTACTCCCAAGGTAATTTTCTAGTTAAAATCCCCCATGCAGTTCCTATGGTACTCTAAAGGAAAATTCCTTAGGTAATTCCTCAATGATTTTCCATGTTCTTCCTAAGGGAATTTCTATAATGACTTCTGGAAATTTCCCCAAATGTTCACCCAGGTTTCCCAAAGGAAAATACATATGGAATATTTAGGGAAATTACCCGAGTGTCCTGGAAAATTACCTTGGGAGTACCAGCCGTACTCCCAAGGTAATTTTCTAGTTAAAATTTCCCATGCAGTTCCTATGGTACTCTAAAGGAAAATTCCTTAGGTAATTCCTCAATGATTTTCCATGTTCTTCCTAAGGGAATTTCTATAATGACTTCTGGAAATTTCCCCAAATGTTCACCCAGGTTTCCCAAAGGAAAATACATATGGAATATTTAGGGAAATTACCCGAGTGTCCTGGAAAATTACCTTGGGAGTACCAGCCGTACTCCCAAGGTAATTTTCTAGTGAAAATCCCCCATGCAGTTCCTACGGTACTCTAAAGGAAAATTCCTTAGGTAATTCCTCAATGATTTTCCATGTTCTTCCTAAGGGAATTTCTATAATGACTTCTGGAAATTTCCCCAAATGTTCACCCAGGTTTCCCAAAGGAAAATACATATGGAATATTTAGGGAAATTACCCGAGTGTCCTGGAAAATTACCTTGGGAGTACCAGCCGTACTCCCAAGGTAATTTTCTAGTTAAAATTTCCCATGCAGTTCCTATGGTACTCTAAAGGAAAATTCCCTAGGTAATTCCTCAATGATTTTCCATGTTCTTCCTAAGGGAATTTCTATAATGACTTCTGGAAATTTCCCCAAATGTTCACCCAGGTTTCCCAAAGGAAAATACATATGGAATATTTAGGGAAATTACCCGAGTGTCCTGGAAAATTACCTTGGGAGTACCAGCCGTACTCCCAAGGTAATTTTCTAGTTAAAATTTCCCATGCAGTTCCTATGGTACTCTAAAGGAAAATTCCTTAGGTAATTCCTCAATGATTTTCCATGTTCTTCCTAAGGGAATTTCTATAATGACTTCTGGAAATTTCCCCAAATGTTCACCCAGGTTTCCCAAAGGAAAATACATATGGAATATTTAGGGAAATTACCCGAGTGTCCTGGAAAATTACCTTGGGAGTACCAGCCGTACTCCCAAGGTAATTTTCTAGTTAAAATTTCCCATGCAGTTCCTATGGTACTCTAAAGGAAAATTCCTTAGGTAATTCCTCAATGATTTTCCATGTTCTTCCTAAGGGAATTTCTATAATGACTTCTGGAAATTTCCCCAAATGTTCACCCAGGTTTCCCAAAGGAAAATACATATGGAATATTTAGGGAAATTACCCGAGTGTCCTGGAAAATTACCTTGGGAGTACCAGCCGTACTCCCAAGGTAATTTTCTAGTTAAAATTTCCCCCATGCAGTTCCTATGGTACTCTAAAGGAAAATTCCTTAGGTAATTCCTCAATGATTTTCCATGTTCTTCCTAAGGGAATTTCTATAATGACTTCTGGAAATTTCCCCAAATGTTCACCCAGGTTTCCCAAAGGAAAATACATATGGAATATTTAGGGAAATTACCCGAGTGTCCTGGAAAATTACCTTGGGAGTACCAGCCGTACTCCCAAGGTAATTTTCTAGTTAAAATTTCCCATGCAGTTCCTATGGTACTCTAAAGGAAAATTCCTTAGGTAATTCCTCAATGATTTTCCATGTTCTTCCTAAGGGAATTTCTATAATGACTTCTGGAAATTTCCCCAAATGTTCACCCAGGTTTCCCAAAGGAAAATACATATGGAATATTTAGGGAAATTACCCGAGTGTCCTGGAAAATTACCTTGGGAGTACCAGCCGTACTCCCAAGGTAATTTTCTAGTTAAAATTTCCCATGCAGTTCCTATGGTACTCTAAAGGAAAATTCCTTAGGTAATTCCTCAATGATTTTCCATGTTCTTCCTAAGGGAATTTCTATAATGACTTCTGGAAATTTCCCCAAATGTTCACCCAGGTTTCCCAAAGGAAAATACATATGGAATATTTAGGGAAATTACCCGAGTGTCCTGGAAAATTACCTTGGGAGTACCAGCCGTACTCCCAAGGTAATTTTCTAGTTAAAATTTCCCATGCAGTTCCTATGGTACTCTAAAGGAAAATTCCTTAGGTAATTCCTCAATGATTTTCCATGTTCTTCCTAAGGGAATTTCTATAATGACTTCTGGAAATTTCCCCAAATGTTCACCCAGGTTTCCCAAAGGAAAATACATATGGAATATTTAGGGAAATTACCCGAGTGTCCTGGAAAATTACCTTGGGAGTACCAGCCGTACTCCCAAGGTAATTTTCTAGTTAAAATTCCCCCATGCAGTTCCTATGGTACTCTAAAGGAAAATTCCTTAGGTAATTCCTCAATGATTTTCCATGTTCTTCCTAAGGGAATTTCTATAATGACTTCTGGAAATTTCCCCAAATGTTCACCCAGGTTTCCCAAAGGAAAATACATATGGAATATTTAGGGAAATTACCCGAGTGTCCTGGAAAATTACCTTGGGAGTACCAGCCGTACTCCCAAGGTAATTTTCTAGTTAAAATTTCCCATGCAGTTCCTATGGTACTCTAAAGGAAAATTCCTTAGGTAATTCCTCAATGATTTTCCATGTTCTTCCTAAGGGAATTTCTATAATGACTTCTGGAAATTTCCCCAAATGTTCACCCAGGTTTCCCAAAGGAAAATACATATGGAATATTTAGGGAAATTACCCGAGTGTCCTGGAAAATTACCTTGGGAGTACCAGCCGTACTCCCAAGGTAATTTTCTAGTTAAAATTTCCCATGCAGTTCCTATGGTACTCTAAAGGAAAATTCCTTAGGTAATTCCTCAATGATTTTCCATGTTCTTCCTAAGGGAATTTCTATAATGACTTCTGGAAATTTCCCCAAATGTTCACCCAGGTTTCCCAAAGGAAAATACATATGGAATATTTAGGGAAATTACCCGAGTGTCCTGGAAAATTACCTTGGGAGTACCAGCCGTACTCCCAAGGTAATTTTCTAGTTAAAATTTCCCATGCAGTTCCTATGGTACTCTAAAGGAAAATTCCTTAGGTAATTCCTCAATGATTTTCCATGTTCTTCCTAAGGGAATTTCTATAATGACTTCTGGAAATTTCCCCAAATGTTCACCCAGGTTTCCCAAAGGAAAATACATATGGAATATTTAGGGAAATTACCCGAGTGTCCTGGAAAATTACCTTGGGAGTACCAGCCGTACTCCCAAGGTAATTTTCTAGTTAAAATTTCCCATGCAGTTCCTATGGTACTCTAAAGGAAAATTCCCTAGGTAATTCCTCAATGATTTTCCATGTTCTTCCTAAGGGAATTTCTATAATGACTTCTGGAAATTTCCCCAAATGTTCACCCAGGTTTCCCAAAGGAAAATACATATGGAATATTTAGGGAAATTACCCGAGTGTCCTGGAAAATTACCTTGGGAGTACCAGCCGTACTCCCAAGGTAATTTTCTAGTTAAAATTTCCCATGCAGTTCCTATGGTACTCTAAAGGAAAATTCCTTAGGTAATTCCTCAATGATTTTCCATGTTCTTCCTAAGGGAATTTCTATAATGACTTCTGGAAATTTCCCCAAATGTTCACCCAGGTTTCCCAAAGGAAAATACATATGGAATATTTAGGGAAATTACCCGAGTGTCCTGGAAAATTACCTTGGGAGTACCAGCCGTACTCCCAAGGTAATTTTCTAGTAAAGGAAAATTCCTTAGGTAATTCCCATGCAGTTCCTATGGTACTCTAAAGGAAAATTCCCTAGGTAATTCCTCAATGATTTTCCATGTTCTTCCTAAGGGAATTTCTATAATGACTTCTGGAAATTTCCCCAAATGTTCACCCAGGTTTCCCAAAGGAAAATACATATGGAATATTTAGGGAAATTACCCGAGTGTCCTGGAAAATTACCTTGGGAGTACCAGCCGTACTCCCAAGGTAATTTTCTAGTTAAAATTTCCCATGCAGTTCCTATGGTACTCTAAAGGAAAATTCCTTAGGTAATTCCTCAATGATTTTCCATGTTCTTCCTAAGGGAATTTCTATAATGACTTCTGGAAATTTCCCCAAATGTTCACCCAGGTTTCCCAAAGGAAAATACATATGGAATATTTAGGGAAATTACCCGAGTGTCCTGGAAAATTACCTTGGGAGTACCAGCCGTACTCCCAAGGTAATTTTCTAGTTAAAATTTCCCATGCAGTTCCTATGGTACTCTAAAGGAAAATTCCCTAGGTAATTCCTCAATGATTTTCCATGTTCTTCCTAAGGGAATTTCTATAATGACTTCTGGAAATTTCCCCAAATGTTCACCCAGGTTTCCCAAAGGAAAATACATATGGAATATTTAGGGAAATTACCCGAGTGTCCTGGAAAATTACCTTGGGAGTACCAGCCGTACTCCCAAGGTAATTTTCTAGTTAAAATTTCCCATGCAGTTCCTATGGTACTCTAAAGGAAAATTCCCTAGGTAATTCCTCAATGATTTTCCATGTTCTTCCTAAGGGAATTTCTATAATGACTTCTGGAAATTTCCCCAAATGTTCACCCAGGTTTCCCAAAGGAAAATACATATGGAATATTTAGGGAAATTACCCGAGTGTCCTGGAAAATTACCTTGGGAGTACCAGCCGTACTCCCAAGGTAATTTTCTAGTTAAAATTTCCCATGCAGTTCCTATGGTACTCTAAAGGAAAATTCCCTTAGGTAATTCCTCAATGATTTTCCATGTTCTTCCTAAAGGAAAATTCCTTAGGTAATTCCTCAATGATTTTCCATGTTCTTCCTAAGGGAATTTCTATAATGACTTCTGGAAATTTCCCCAAATGTTCACCCAGGTTTCCCAAAGGAAAATACATATGGAATATTTAGGGAAATTACCCGAGTGTCCTGGAAAATTACCTTGGGAGTACCAGCCGTACTCCCAAGGTAATTTTCTAGTTAAAATTTCCCATGCAGTTCCTATGGTACTCTAAAGGAAAATTCCTTAGGTAATTCCTCAATGATTTTCCATGTTCTTCCTAAGGGAATTTCTATAATGACTTCTGGAAATTTCCCCAAATGTTCACCCAGGTTTCCCAAAGGAAAATACATATGGAATATTTAGGGAAATTACCCGAGTGTCCTGGAAAATTACCTTGGGAGTACCAGCCGTACTCCCAAGGTAATTTTCTAGTTAAAATTTCCCATGCAGTTCCTATGGTACTCTAAAGGAAAATTCCTTAGGTAATTCCTCAATGATTTTCCATGTTCTTCCTAAGGGAATTTCTATAATGACTTCTGGAAATTTCCCCAAATGTTCACCCAGGTTTCCCAAAGGAAAATACATATGGAATATTTAGGGAAATTACCCGAGTGTCCTGGAAAATTACCTTGGGAGTACCAGCCGTACTCCCAAGGTAATTTTCTAGTGAAAATCCCCCATGCAGTTCCTATGGTACTCTAAAGGAAAATTCCTTAGGTAATTCCTCAATGATTTTCCATGTTCTTCCTAAGGGAATTTCTATAATGACTTCTGGAAATTTCCCCAAATGTTCACCCAGGTTTCCCAAAGGAAAATACATATGGAATATTTAGGGAAATTACCCGAGTGTCCTGGAAAATTACCTTGGGAGTACCAGCCGTACTCCCAAGGTAATTTTCTAGTTAAAATTTCCCATGCAGTTCCTATGGTACTCTAAAGGAAAATTCCTTAGGTAATTCCTCAATGATTTTCCATGTTCTTCCTAAGGGAATTTCTATAATGACTTCTGGAAATTTCCCCAAATGTTCACCCAGGTTTCCCAAAGGAAAATACATATGGAATATTTAGGGAAATTACCCGAGTGTCCTGGAAAATTACCTTGGGAGTACCAGCCGTACTCCCAAGGTAATTTTCTAGTTAAAATTTCCCATGCAGTTCCTATGGTACTCTAAAGGAAAATTCCCTAGGTAATTCCTCAATGATTTTCCATGTTCTTCCTAAGGGAATTTCTATAATGACTTCTGGAAATTTCCCCAAATGTTCACCCAGGTTTCCCAAAGGAAAATACATATGGAATATTTAGGGAAATTACCCGAGTGTCCTGGAAAATTACCTTGGGAGTACCAGCCGTACTCCCAAGGTAATTTTCTAGTTAAAATTTCCCATGCAGTTCCTATGGTACTCTAAAGGAAAATTCCTTAGGTAATTCCTCAATGATTTTCCATGTTCTTCCTAAGGGAATTTCTATAATGACTTCTGGAAATTTCCCCAAATGTTCACCCAGGTTTCCCAAAGGAAAATACATATGGAATATTTAGGGAAATTACCCGAGTGTCCTGGAAAATTACCTTGGGAGTACCAGCCGTACTCCCAAGGTAATTTTCTAGTTAAAATTTCCCATGCAGTTCCTATGGTACTCTAAAGGAAAATTCCTTAGGTAATTCCTCAATGATTTTCCATGTTCTTCCTAAGGGAATTTCTATAATGACTTCTGGAAATTTCCCCAAATGTTCACCCAGGTTTCCCAAAGGAAAATACATATGGAATATTTAGGGAAATTACCCGAGTGTCCTGGAAAATTACCTTGGGAGTACCAGCCGTACTCCCAAGGTAATTTTCTAGTTAAAATTTCCCATGCAGTTCCTATGGTACTCTAAAGGAAAATTCCTTAGGTAATTCCTCAATGATTTTCCATGTTCTTCCTAAGGGAATTTCTATAATGACTTCTGGAAATTTCCCCAAATGTTCACCCAGGTTTCCCAAAGGAAAATACATATGGAATATTTAGGGAAATTACCCGAGTGTCCTGGAAAATTACCTTGGGAGTACCAGCCGTACTCCCAAGGTAATTTTCTAGTTAAAATTTCCCATGCAGTTCCTATGGTACTCTAAAGGAAAATTCCTTAGGTAATTCCTCAATGATTTTCCATGTTCTTCCTAAGGGAATTTCTATAATGACTTCTGGAAATTTCCCCAAATGTTCACCCAGGTTTCCCAAAGGAAAATACATATGGAATATTTAGGGAAATTACCCGAGTGTCCTGGAAAATTACCTTGGGAGTACCAGCCGTACTCCCAAGGTAATTTTCTAGTTAAAATTTCCCATGCAGTTCCTATGGTACTCTAAAGGAAAATTCCTTAGGTAATTCCTCAATGATTTTCCATGTTCTTCCTAAGGGAATTTCTATAATGACTTCTGGAAATTTCCCCAAATGTTCACCCAGGTTTCCCAAAGGAAAATACATATGGAATATTTAGGGAAATTACCCGAGTGTCCTGGAAAATTACCTTGGGAGTACCAGCCGTACTCCCAAGGTAATTTTCTAGTTAAAATTTCCCATGCAGTTCCTATGGTACTCTAAAGGAAAATTCCTTAGGTAATTCCTCAATGATTTTCCATGTTCTTCCTAAGGGAATTTCTATAATGACTTCTGGAAATTTCCCCAAATGTTCACCCAGGTTTCCCAAAGGAAAATACATATGGAATATTTAGGGAAATTACCCGAGTGTCCTGGAAAATTACCTTGGGAGTACCAGCCGTACTCCCAAGGTAATTTTCTAGTTAAAATTTCCCATGCAGTTCCTATGGTACTCTAAAGGAAAATTCCTTAGGTAATTCCTCAATGATTTTCCATGTTCTTCCTAAGGGAATTTCTATAATGACTTCTGGAAATTTCCCCAAATGTTCACCCAGGTTTCCCAAAGGAAAATACATATGGAATATTTAGGGAAATTACCCGAGTGTCCTGGAAAATTACCTTGGGAGTACCAGCCGTACTCCCAAGGTAATTTTCTAGTTAAAATTTCCCATGCAGTTCCTATGGTACTCTAAAGGAAAATTCCTTAGGTAATTCCTCAATGATTTTCCATGTTCTTCCTAAGGGAATTTCTATAATGACTTCTGGAAATTTCCCCAAATGTTCACCCAGGTTTCCCAAAGGAAAATACATATGGAATATTTAGGGAAATTACCCGAGTGTCCTGGAAAATTACCTTGGGAGTACCAGCCGTACTCCCAAGGTAATTTTCTAGTTAAAATTTCCCATGCAGTTCCTATGGTACTCTAAAGGAAAATTCCTTAGGTAATTCCTCAATGATTTTCCATGTTCTTCCTAAGGGAATTTCTATAATGACTTCTGGAAATTTCCCCAAATGTTCACCCAGGTTTCCCAAAGGAAAATACATATGGAATATTTAGGGAAATTACCCGAGTGTCCTGGAAAATTACCTTGGGAGTACCAGCCGTACTCCCAAGGTAATTTTCTAGTGAAAATCCCCCATGCAGTTCCTACGGTATTCTAAAGGAAAATTCCTTAGGTAATTCCTCAATGATTTTCCATGTTCTTCCTAAGGGAATTTCTATAATGACTTCTGGAAATTTCCCCAAATGTTCACCCAGGTTTCCCAAAGGAAAATACATATGGAATATTTAGGGAAATTACCCGAGTGTCCTGGAAAATTACCTTGGGAGTACCAGCCGTACTCCCAAGGTAATTTTCTAGTTAAAATTTCCCATGCAGTTCCTATGGTACTCTAAAGGAAAATTCCTTAGGTAATTCCTCAATGATTTTCCATGTTCTTCCTAAGGGAATTTCTATAATGACTTCTGGAAATTTCCCCAAATGTTCACCCAGGTTTCCCAAAGGAAAATACATATGGAATATTTAGGGAAATTACCCGAGTGTCCTGGAAAATTACCTTGGGAGTACCAGCCGTACCCCCAAGGTAATTTTCTAGTGAAAAGGGACAGATAATCCTAACCGGCTTATGTAGGTGAGATTCTTAACGTGAGCTAACTCGGAGTGCATGCAAATTCGATTTAGAGCTGAAGTTGGGAGACGCCATTCAGTTATCTTGAATAAAATTCGTGAAATTATACAAATTTTGTATTTAAACCAAAATATCAAGGATTTGGATGAACTGACAGAAAAGTGTTATATGGGTGAAATGTAGACCAGAATGTTCTCTATAATTTTTCCATAGAACATGATCTCATCGATTACTCAGAAGCCAAGATAAGCGAGGTTTTTTGTTTCTTAACTCGTTTTTTCATCCAGAGTTCCCCAAGTAGTCATTTGTTGAACTTCAACTATATCAAAGAATTGTTGTATTTTGCGGGACTTTCCATTTAAACCCCTATTTTAAGTGTCTTGGTGGAGTAGAGGCAGTCAAATTGGCATCTGAGTGATTTCAAAGCGTTATTATTGGAAAAATCAATTTTTTCACACTTAAACGGCAAAATCGGAGTGATAGCGTAGTCTGAGTGGAAAATGATGTATGGACGAAATGTAGAGACAAATATGCTCCACAATTATGTCGAAGTAATCATCAAAATCGGTTAAGCGACAGTCGAGATAATTGAGGTTATGTGATATTGAAATTGGTTTTTCGACTGTGGCGCCCCTGGTGTTGGTCCCAAGAAGTTCAAATATTCTAGAAAGTTGTAGCATTTGGTGAGATCTTTCGTTTAAGCCCTCATTCATCAAAATCGGTCACATAGAACCGGAGATATGATTTTTTGAATTTCGTGAACTTTGACCCCTCATATCTCCGGTTCTATTGAAACCACAGCGCACATACGCACCATTTTGGAAACGTCCTAGACTGGACTACAACATACTAAAATTTCATTAACTTGCACAATGCCGTTTTTGAGAAAAGTGACTTTGAATTTCGATGAATTTTGACGCTATCACAGCGCCACCTGTGGTGACTTTTTGAACTTCCATCTGAAAGTGCTCATCGAGACGAAACCAAAAAGGTAAAATTTAGGTCGCTATGTTAATTAGAACCGGAGATAGAGGCCGGTCAATGTTCGAACTTTGACCCCTTATAGCTCGGGTCAGGGGTTATGGATCGACTTAAGGTTTTTTTTGTTTGATAGGTATAATCAACGGCTACAACATACTAAAATTTCAGCCCGATTGCATAAGGAATTTTTGAGTTATTTAACTTTTAAGATTTAAAAATTTTCTTTTTAATAATAGCGCCCCTAGCGGTGGTTTTATGAACTTGCGATGTTAGAAGGGGAAGTGGCATTTCACGAGAGCTTTCCAAAAAGCCCTCATTTTTTAAATTCTGACAATTAGAACCGGAGTTATGGCCATTTTAAGAAAATTTTTTTGGACCCTTATAGCTCGGGTCAGGGGGGTCGGGGGACCTTAAGTTTGGTATTGATGGAAAGCTCTAAGGCCCAGCTATAACATACTAAAATTTGAGCCCGCTCGATGCCATAGGGCCGGAGCTATTGAGAAAACAAAAAAAGGGGGGTCTTCAAAATGGCGGAAGGAGGGGTGGGGGGTCAATGCACCATGTTGCAATTTTCATGCGATATTTAACCTTTGCCGAAAACCGCAAGTCGATATCTTTTTTAGTTTAGGAGCTATTAAGCTCCAAAGAGCGGCCGGCCGGCCGTCCGGCCGTCCGGCCGCTCTTTGGAGCTTAATAGCTCCTAAACTAAAAAAGATATCGACTTGCGGTTTTCGGCAAAGGTTATATATCGGGTGAAAATTGCAACATGGTGCATTGACCCCCCACCCCCCACCCCTCCTTCCGCCATTTTGAAGACCCCCCTTTTTTTGTTTTCTCAATAGCTCCGGCCCTATGGCATCGAGAGGGCTCAAATTTTAGTATGTTATAGCTGGGCCTTAGAGCTTTCCATCAATACCAAACTTAAGGTCCCCCGACCCCCCTTACCCGAGCTATAAGGGTTCAAAAAAATTTTCTTAAAATGGCCATAACTCCGGTTCTAATTGTCAGAATTTAAAAAATGAGGGCTTTTTGGAAAGCTCTCGTAAAATGCCACTTCCTCTTCTAACATCGCAAGTTCATAAAACCACCGCTAGGGGCGCTATTATTAAAAAGAAAATTTTTAAATCTTATAAGTTAAATAACTCAAAAATTCCTTATGCGATCGGGCTGAAATTTTAGTATGTTGTAGCCGTTGATTATACTTATCAAACAAAAAAAACCTTAAGTCGATCCATAACCCCTGACCCGAGCTATAAGGGGTCAAAGTTCGAACATTGACCGGCCTCTATCTCCGGTTCTAATTAACATATCGACATAAATTTTACCTTTTTGGTTTCGTCTCGATGAGCACTTTCAGATGGAAGTTCAAAAAGTCACCACAGGTGGCGCTGTGATAGCGTCAAAATTCATCGAAATTTAAAGTCACTTTTCTCAAAAACGGCATTGTGCAAGTTAATGAAATTTTAGTATGTTGTAGTCCAGTCTAGGACGTTTCCAAAATGGTGCGTATGCGCGCTGTGGTTTCAATAGAACCGGAGATATGAGGGGTCAAAGTTCACAAAATTTAAAAAATCATATCTCCGGTTCTATGTGACCGATTTTGATGAATGAGGGCTTAAACGAAAGATCTCACCAAATACTACAACTTTCTAGAACATTTGAACTTCGTGGGACCAACACCAGGGGCGCCACAGTCAAAAAACGAATTTCAATATCACATAACCTCAATTATCTCGACTGTCGCTGAACCGATTTTGATGATTACTTCGACATAATTGTAGAGGACATTTGTCTCTACATTTCGTCCATACATCATTTTCCGGTCAGACTACGCTATCACTCCGATTTTGCCGTTTAAGTGTGAAAAAAATGATTTTTCCCATAATAACGCTTTGAAATCACTCAGATGCCAATTTGACTGCCTCTACTCCACCAAGACACTTAAAATAGGGTTTTAAATGGAAAGTCCCACAGAATACAACAATTCTTTGATATAGTTGAAGTTCAACAAATGACTACTTGGGGCACTCTGATGGATGAAAAAACGAGTTAAGAAACAAAAAACCTCGATTATCTTGGCTTCTGAGTAATCGATGAGATCATGTTCTATGGAAAAATTATAGAGAACATTCTGGTCTACATTTCACCCATATAACACTTTTCTGTCAGTTCATCCAAATCCTTGATATTTTGGTTTAAATACAAAATTTGTATAATTTCACGAATTTTATTCAAGATAACTGAATGGCGTCTCCCAACTTCAGCTCTAAATCGAATTTGCATGCACTCCGAGTTAGCTCACGTTAAGAATCTCACCTACATAAGCCGGTTAGGATTATCTGTCCCTTTTCTAGTTAAAATTTCCCATGCAGTTCCTATGGTACTCTAAAGGAAAATTCCTTAGGTAATTCCTCAATGATTTTCCATGTTCTTCCTAAGGGAATTTCTATAATGACTTCTGGAAATTTCCCCAAATGTTCACCCAGGTTTCCCAAAGGAAAATACATATGGAATATTTAGGGAAATTACCCGAGTGTCCTGGAAAATTACCTTGGGAGTACCAGCCGTACTCCCAAGGTAATTTTCTAGTGAAAATCCCCCATGCAGTTCCTACGGTATTCTAAAGGAAAATTCCCTAGGTAATTCCTCAATGATTTTCCATGTTCTTCCTAAGGGAATTTCTATAATGACTTCTGGAAATTTCCCCAAATGTTCACCCAGGTTTCCCAAAGGAAAATACATATGGAATATTTAGGGAAATTACCCAAGTGTCCTGGAAAATTACCTTGGGAGTACCAGCCGTACTCCCAAGGTAATTTTCTAGTTAAAATTTCCCATGCAGTTCCTATGGTACTCTAAAGGAAAATTCCTTAGGTAATTCCTCAATGATTTTCCATGTTCTTCCTAAGGGAATTTCTATAATGACTTCTGGAAATTTCCCCAAATGTTCACCCAGGTTTCCCAAAGGAAAATACATATGGAATATTTAGGGAAATTACCCGAGTGTCCTGGAAAATTACCTTGGGAGTACCAGCCGTACTCCCAAGGTAATTTTCTAGTTAAAATTTCCCATGCAGTTCCTATGGTACTCTAAAGGAAAATTCCCTAGGTAATTCCTCAATGATTTTCCATGTTCTTCCTAAGGGAATTTCTATAATGACTTCTGGAAATTTCCCCAAATGTTCACCCAGGTTTCCCAAAGGAAAATACATATGGAATATTTAGGGAAATTACCCAAGTGAGTTCGGAAAATTACCTTGGGAGTACCAGCCGTACTCCCAAGGTAATTTTCTAGTTAAAATTTCCCATGCAGTTCCTATGGTACTCTAAAGGAAAATTCCTTAGGTAATTCCTCAATGATTTTCCATGTTCTTCCTAAGGGAATTTCTATAATGACTTCTGGAAATTTCCCCAAATGTTCACCCAGGTTTCCCAAAGGAAAATACATATGGAATATTTAGGGAAATTACCCGAGTGTCCTGGAAAATTACCTTGGGAGTACCAGCCGTACTCCCAAGGTAATTTTCTAGTTAAAATTTCCCATGCAGTTCCTATGGTACTCTAAAGGAAAATTCCCTAGGTAATTCCTCAATGATTTTCCATGTTCTTCCTAAGGGAATTTCTATAATGACTTCTGGAAATTTCCCCAAATGTTCACCCAGGTTTCCCAAAGGAAAATACATATGGAATATTTAGGGAAATTACCCAAGTGAGTTCGGAAAATTACCTTGGGAGTACCAGCCGTACTCCCAAGGTAATTTTCTAGTTAAAATTTCCCATGCAGTTCCTATGGTACTCTAAAGGAAAATTCCTTAGGTAATTCCTCAATGATTTTCCATGTTCTTCCTAAGGGAATTTCTATAATGACTTCTGGAAATTTCCCCAAATGTTCACCCAGGTTTCCCAAAGGAAAATACCTATGGAATATTTAGGGAAATTACCCGAGTGTTCTGGAAAATTACCTTGGGAGTACCAGCCGTACTCCCAAGGTAATTTTCTAGTTAAAATTTCCCATGCAGTTCCTATGGTACTCTAAAGGAAAATTCCTTAGGTAATTCCTCAATGATTTTCCATGTTCTTCCTAAGGGAATTTCTATAATGACTTCTGGAAATTTCCCCAAATGTTCACCCAGGTTTCCCAAAGGAAAATACATATGGAATATTTAGGGAAATTACCCGAGTGTCCTGGAAAATTACCTTGGGAGTACCAGCCGTACTCCCAAGGTAATTTTCTAGTTAAAATTTCCCATGCAGTTCCTATGGTACTCTAAAGGAAAATTCCTTAGGTAATTCCTCAATGATTTTCCATATTCTTCCTAAGGGAATTTCTATAATGACTTCTGGAAATTTCCCCAAATGTTCACCCAGGTTTCCCAAAGGAAAATACCTATGGAATATTTAGGGAAATTACCCGAGTGTCCTGGAAAATTACCTTGGGAGTACCAGCCGTACTCCCAAGGTAATTTTCTAGTTAAAATTTCCCATGCAGTTCCTATGGTACTCTAAAGGAAAATTCCTTAGGTAATTCCTCAATGATTTTCCATGTTCTTCCTAAGGGAATTTCTATAATGACTTCTGGAAATTTCCCCAAATGTTCACCCAGGTTTCCCAAAGGAAAATACATATGGAATATTTAGGGAAATTACCCGAGTGTCCTGGAAAATTACCTTGGGAGTACCAGCCGTACTCCCAAGGTAATTTTCTAGTTAAAATTTCCCATGCAGTTCCTATGGTACTCTAAAGGAAAATTCCTTAGGTAATTCCTCAATGATTTTCCATGTTCTTCCTAAGGGAATTTCTATAATGACTTCTGGAAATTTCCCCAAATGTTCACCCAGGTTTCCCAAAGGAAAATACATATGGAATATTTAGGGAAATTACCCGAGTGTCCTGGAAAATTACCTTGGGAGTACCAGCCGTACTCCCAAGGTAATTTTCTAGTTAAAATTTCCCATGCAGTTCCTATGGTACTCTAAAGGAAAATTCCTTAGGTAATTCCTCAATGATTTTCCATGTTCTTCCTAAGGGAATTTCTATAATGACTTCTGGAAATTTCCCCAAATGTTCACCCAGGTTTCCCAAAGGAAAATACATATGGAATATTTAAGGAAATTACCCGAGTGTCCTGGAAAATTACCTTGGGAGTACCAGCCGTACTCCCAAGGTAATTTTCTAGTTAAAATTTCCCATGCAGTTCCTATGGTACTCTAAAGGAAAATTCCCTAGGTAATTCCTCAATGATTTTCCATGTTCTTCCTAAGGGAATTTCTATAATGACTTCTGGAAATTTCCCCAAATGTTCACCCAGGTTTCCCAAAGGAAAATACATATGGAATATTTAGGGAAATTACCCGAGTGTCCTGGAAAATTACCTTGGGAGTACCAGCCGTACTCCCAAGGTAATTTTCTAGTTAAAATTTCCCATGCAGTTCCTATGGTACTCTAAAGGAAAATTCCTTAGGTAATTCCTCAATGATTTTCCATGTTCTTCCTAAGGGAATTTCTATAATGACTTCTGGAAATTTCCCCAAATGTTCACCCAGGTTTCCCAAAGGAAAATACCTATGGAATATTTAGGGAAATTACCCGAGTGTCCTGGAAAATTACCCTGGGAGTACCAGCCGTACTCCCAAGGTAATTTTCTAGTTAAAATTTCCCATGCAGTTCCTATGGTACTCTAAAGGAAAATTCCTTAGGTAATTCCTCAATGATTTTCCATGTTCTTCCTAAGGGAATTTCTATAATGACTTCTGGAAATTTCCCCAAATGTTCACCCAGGTTTCCCAAAGGAAAATACATATGGAATATTTAGGGAAATTACCCGAGTGTCCTGGAAAATTACCTTGGGAGTACCAGCCGTACTCCCAAGGTAATTTTCTAGTTAAAATTTCCCATGCAGTTCCTATGGTACTCTAAAGGAAAATTCCTTAGGTAATTCCTCAATGATTTTCCATGTTCTTCCTAAGGGAATTTCTATAATGACTTCTGGAAATTTCCCCAAATGTTCACCCAGGTTTCCCAAAGGAAAATACATATGGAATATTTAGGGAAATTACCCGAGTGTCCTGGAAAATTACCTTGGGAGTACCAGCCGTACTCCCAAGGTAATTTTCTAGTTAAAATTTCCCATGCAGTTCCTATGGTACTCTAAAGGAAAATTCCTTAGGTAATTCCTCAATGATTTTCCATGTTCTTCCTAAGGGAATTTCTATAATGACTTCTGGAAATTTCCCCAAATGTTCACCCAGGTTTCCCAAAGGAAAATACATATGGAATATTTAAGGAAATTACCCGAGTGTCCTGGAAAATTACCTTGGGAGTACCAGCCGTACTCCCAAGGTAATTTTCTAGTTAAAATTTCCCATGCAGTTCCTATGGTACTCTAAAGGAAAATTCCCTAGGTAATTCCTCAATGATTTTCCATGTTCTTCCTAAGGGAATTTCTATAATGACTTCTGGAAATTTCCCCAAATGTTCACCCAGGTTTCCCAAAGGAAAATACATATGGAATATTTAGGGAAATTACCCGAGTGTCCTGGAAAATTACCTTGGGAGTACCAGCCGTACTCCCAAGGTAATTTTCTAGTTAAAATTTCCCATGCAGTTCCTATGGTACTCTAAAGGAAAATTCCTTAGGTAATTCCTCAATGATTTTCCATGTTCTTCCTAAGGGAATTTCTATAATGACTTCTGGAAATTTCCCCAAATGTTCACCCAGGTTTCCCAAAGGAAAATACATATGGAATATTTAGGGAAATTACCCGAGTGTCCTGGAAAATTACCTTGGGAGTACCAGCCGTACTCCCAAGGTAATTTTCTAGTTAAAATTTCCCATGCAGTTCCTATGGTACTCTAAAGGAAAATTCCTTAGGTAATTCCTCAATGATTTTCCATGTTCTTCCTAAGGGAATTTCTATAATGACTTCTGGAAATTTCCCCAAATGTTCACCCAGGTTTCCCAAAGGAAAATACATATGGAATATTTAGGGAAATTACCCGAGTGTCCTGGAAAATTACCTTGGGAGTACCAGCCGTACCCCCAAGGTAATTTTCTAGTGAAAATCCCCCATGCAGTTCCTACGGTATTCTAAAGGAAAATTCCCTAGGTAATTCCTCAATGATTTTCCATGTTCTTCCTAAGGGAATTTCTATAATGACTTCTGGAAATTTCCCCAAATGTTCACCCAGGTTTCCCAAAGGAAAATACATATGGAATATTTAGGGAAATTACCCGAGTGTCCTGGAAAATTACCTTGGGAGTACCAGCCGTACTCCCAAGGTAATTTTCTAGTGAAAATCCCCCATGCAGTTCCTACGGTATTCTAAAGGAAAATTCCCTAGGAAATTTTAACTAGAAAATTACCTTGGGAGTACCAGCCGTACTCCCAAGGTAATTTTCTAGTTAAAATTTCCCTTGCAGTTCCTATGGTACTCTAAAGGAAAATTCCTTAGGTAATTCCTCAATGATTTTCCATGTTCTTCCTAAGGGAATTTCTATAATGACTTCTGGAAATTTCCCCAAATGTTCACCCAGGTTTCCCAAAGGAAAATACATATGGAATATTTAGGGAAATT
The DNA here is from genome assembly GCF_024763615.1 of Phlebotomus papatasi. Classification (NCBI taxonomy): domain Eukaryota; kingdom Metazoa; phylum Arthropoda; class Insecta; order Diptera; family Psychodidae; genus Phlebotomus; species Phlebotomus papatasi. The sequence goes on from NW_026604526.1 coordinate 24,603, forward strand.
ACCCGAGTGTCCTGGAAAATTACCTTGGGAGTACCAGCCGTACTCCCAAGGTAATTTTCTAGTTAAAATTTCCCATGCAGTTCCTACGGTATTCTAAAGGAAAATTCCCTAGGTAATTCCTCAATGATTTTCCATGTTCTTCCTAAGGGAATTTCTATAATGACTTCTGGAAATTTCCCCAAATGTTCACCCAGGTTTCCCAAAGGAAAATACATATGGAATATTTAGGGAAATTACCCGAGTGTCCTGGAAAATTACCTTGGGAGTACCAGCCGTACTCCCAAGGTAATTTTCTAGTTAAAATTTCCCATGCAGTTCCTATGGTACTCTAAAGGAAAATTCCTTAGGTAATTCCTCAATGATTTTCCATGTTCTTCCTAAGGGAATTTCTATAATGACTTCTGGAAATTTCCCCAAATGTTCACCCAGGTTTCCCAAAGGAAAATACATATGGAATATTTAGGGAAATTACCCGAGTGTCCTGGAAAATTACCTTGGGAGTACCAGCCGTACTCCCAAGGTAATTTTCTAGTTAAAATTTCCCATGCAGTTCCTATGGTACTCTAAAGGAAAATTCCCTAGGTAATTCCTCAATGATTTTCCATGTTCTTCCTAAGGGAATTTCTATAATGACTTCTGGAAATTTCCCCAAATGTTCACCCAGGTTTCCCAAAGGAAAATACATATGGAATATTTAGGGAAAT